>NW_028169785.1:0-82500 GCF_963971535.1 Notolepis coatsorum | reverse complement strand
TAACGTCTACATACTGTATGTATCAACACAAAAGATTTTACTTACTAACATCGACATAATGTATCAATACAGAAAAACAACTTAACATCTACATATGTATCAACACAGAACATAACTTCTAATGTATCAACACAGACACACAACTTATTATGTATCAGTATCCAGAAAATGCACACAGATAGATAGATAGATAGATAGATAGATAGATAGATAGATAGATAGACAGACAGACAGACAGACAGACAGACAGACAGACAGACAGACAGACAGACAGACAGACAGACAGACAGACAGACAGACAGACAGACAGACAGACAGACAGACAGACAGACAGACAGACAGACAGACAGACAGACAGACAGACAGACAGACAGACAGACAGACAGACAGACAGACAGACAGACAGACAGACAGACAGACAGACAGACAGACAGACAGACAGACAGACAGACAGACAGACAGACAGACAGACAGACAGACAGACAGACAGACAGACAGACAGACAGACAGACAGACAGACAGACAGACAGACAGACAGACAGACAGACAGACAGACAGACAGACAGACAGACAGACAGACAGACAGACAGACAGACAGACAGACAGACAGACAGACAGACAGACAGACAGACAGACAGACAGACAGACAGACAGACAGACAGACAGACAGACAGACAGACAGACAGACAGACAGACAGACAGACAGACAGACAGACAGACAGACAGACAGACAGACAGACAGACAGACAGACAGACAGACAGACAGACAGACAGACAGACAGACAGACAGACAGACAGACAGACAGACAGACAGACAGACAGACAGACAGACAGACAGACAGACAGACAGACAGACAGACAGACAGACAGACAGACAGACAGACAGACAGACAGACAGACAGACAGACAGACAGACAGACAGACAGACAGACAGACAGACAGACAGACAGACAGACAGACAGACAGACAGACAGACAGACAGACAGACAGACAGACAGACAGACAGACAGACAGACAGACAGACAGACAGACAGACAGACAGACAGACAGACAGACAGACAGACAGACAGACAGACAGACAGACAGACAGACAGACAGACAGACAGACAGACAGACAGACAGACAGACAGACAGACAGACAGACAGACAGACAGACAGACAGACAGACAGACAGACAGACAGACAGACAGACAGACAGACAGACAGACAGACAGACAGACAGACAGACAGACAGACAGACAGACAGACAGACAGACAGACAGACAGACAGACAGACAGACAGACAGACAGACAGACAGACAGACAGACAGACAGACAGACAGACAGACAGACAGACAGACAGACAGACAGACAGACAGACAGACAGACAGACAGACAGACAGACAGACAGACAGACAGACAGACAGACAGACAGACAGACAGACAGACAGACAGACAGACAGACAGACAGACAGACAGACAGACAGACAGACAGACAGACAGACAGACAGACAGACAGACAGACAGACAGACAGACAGACAGACAGACAGACAGACAGACAGACAGACAGACAGACAGACAGACAGACAGACAGACAGACAGACAGACAGACAGACAGACAGACAGACAGACAGACAGACAGACAGACAGACAGACAGACAGACAGACAGACAGACAGACAGACAGACAGACAGACAGACAGACAGACAGACAGACAGACAGACAGACAGACAGACAGACAGACAGACAGACAGACAGACAGACAGACAGACAGACAGACAGACAGACAGACAGACAGACAGACAGACAGACAGACAGACAGACAGACAGACAGACAGACAGACAGACAGACAGACAGACAGACAGACAGACAGACAGACAGACAGACAGACAGACAGACAGACAGACAGACAGACAGACAGACAGACAGACAGACAGACAGACAGACAGACAGACAGACAGACAGACAGACAGACAGACAGACAGACAGACAGACAGACAGACAGACAGACAGACAGACAGACAGACAGACAGACAGACAGACAGACAGACAGACAGACAGACAGACAGACAGACAGACAGACAGACAGACAGACAGACAGACAGACAGACAGACAGACAGACAGACAGACAGACAGACAGACAGACAGACAGACAGACAGACAGACAGACAGACAGACAGACAGACAGACAGACAGACAGACAGACAGACAGACAGACAGACAGACAGACAGACAGACAGACAGACAGACAGACAGACAGACAGACAGACAGACAGACAGACAGACAGATAGATAGATAGATAGATAGATAGATAGATAGATAGATAGATAGATAGATAGATAGATAGATAGATAGATAGATAGATAGATAGATAGATAGATAGATAGATAGATAGATAGATAGATAGATAGATAGATAGATAGATAGATAGATAGATAGATAGGTGGATGGACAGACAGACAGACAGACAGACAGACAGACAGACAGACAGACAGACAGACAGACAGACAGACAGACAGACAGACAGACAGACAGACAGACAGACAGACAGACAGACAGACAGACAGACAGACAGACAGACAGACAGACAGACAGACAGACAGACAGACAGACAGACCTGCTGTAGGTGACCCGGGGTGGAGAACCTCACAGTGACGCCACTGATCAGATTGGCAAAGTTGAAGGAGCCCACGCCATACCTGGACACATCAAGGTGAAAGGTCAAATAGCTGGACACATCAATGTGAAAGGTCAAATAGCTGGACACATCAAGGTGAAAGGTCAAATAGCTGGACACATCAAGGTGAAAGGTCAAATGGTTTTAAGACCCTGCAAACTGTCATTCTGAGGGTTTGATCTGATGTGTCTCAAATATATTAATGTATATGTGTCTCAAATATATTAATGTCTACATGTATGTGTCTCAAATATATTAATGTATATGTGTCTCAAATATATTAATGTCTACATGTATGTGTCTCAAATATATTAATGTATATGTGTCTCAAATATATTAATGTCTACATGTATATGTGTCTCAGAATGAGATATGAATGTCTCCAGTTGTGATGAGAGCTTCTCACTGTGTGAACATGTATCTCCAGTTTGATGAGAGCTTCTCACTGTGTGAACATGTATCTCCAGTTGTGATGAGAGCTTCTCACTGTGTGAACATGTATCTCCAGTTGTGATGAGAGCTTCTCACTGTGTGAACATGTATCTCCAGTTGTGATGAGAGTGTCTCACTGTGTGAACATGTATCTCCAGTTTGATGAGAGCTTCTCACTGTGTGAACATGTATCTCCAGTTGTGATGAGAGCTTCTCACTGTGTGAACATGTATCTCCAGTTGTGATGAGAGCGTCTCACTGTGTGAACATGTATCTCCAGTTGTGATGAGAGCTTCTCACTGTGTGAACATGTATCTCCAGTTGTGATGAGAGCTTCTCACTGTGTGAACATGTATCTCCAGTTGTGATGAGAGCTTCTCACTGTGTGAACATGTATCTCCAGTTGTGATTAGAGCTTCTCACTGTGTGAACATGTATCTCCAGTTGTGATTAGAGCTTCTCACTGTGTGAACATGTATCTCCAGTTGTGATGAGAGCTTCTCACTGTGTGAACATGTATCTCCAGTTGTGATGAGAGTGTCTCACTGTGTGAACATGTATCTCCAGTTGTGATGAGAGCTTCTCACTGTGTGAACATGTATCTCCAGCTGTGATGAGAGCGTCTCACTGTGTGAACATGTATCTCCAGTTGTGATGAGAGCTTCTCACTGTGTGAACATGTATCTCCAGTTGTGATGAGAGCTTCTCACTGTGTGAACATGTATCTCCAGTTGTGATGAGAGCTTCTCACTGTGTGAACATGTATCTCCAGCTGTGATGAGAGCTTCTCACTGTGTGAACATGTATCTCCAGCTGTGATGAGAGCTTCTCACTGTGTGAACATGTATCTCCAGTTGTGATGAGAGTGTCTCACTGTGTGAACATGTATCTCCAGCTGTGATGAGAGCTTCTCACTGTGTGAACATGTATCTCCAGTTGTGATTAGAGCTTCTCACTGTGTGAACATGTATCTCCAGCTGTGATTAGAGCTTCTCACTGTGTGAACATGTATCTCCAGCTGTGATGAGAGCGTCTCACTGTGTGAACATGTATCTCCAGTTGTGATTAGAGCTTCTCACTGTGTGAACATGTATCTCCAGTTGTGATTAGAGCTTCTCACTGTGTGAACATGTATCTCCAGTTGTGATGAGAGCTTCTCACTGTGTGAACATGTATCTCCAGTTGTGATGAGAGCGTCTCACTGTGTGAACATGTATCTCCAGTTGTGATGAGAGCTTCTCACTGTGTGAACATGTATCTCCAGCTGTGATGAGAGCGTCTCACTGTGTGAACATGTATCTCCAGCTGTGATGAGAGCGTCTCACTGTGTGAACATGTATCTCCAGTTGTGATGAGAGCGTCTCACTGTGTGAACATGTATCTCCAGTTGTGATTAGAGCTTCTCACTGTGTGAACATGTATCTCTAGTTGTGATGAGAGCTTCTCACTGTGTGAACATGTATCTCCAGTTGTGATGAGAGCTTCTCACTGTGTGAACATGTATCTCCAGCTGTGATGAGAGCTTCTCACTGTGTGAACATGTATCTCCAGCTGTGATGAGAGCTTCTCACTGTGTGAACATGTATCTCCAGTTGTGATGAGAGCGTCTCACTGTGTGAACATGTATCTCCAGTTGTGATGAGAGCTTCTCACTGTGTGAACATGTATCTCCAGTTGTGATGAGAGCGTCTCACTGTGTGAACATGTATCTCCAGTTGTGATGAGAGCGTCTCACTGTGTGAACATGTATCTCCAGTTGTGATGAGAGCGTCTCACTGTGTGAACATGTATCTCCAGCTGTGATGAGAGCGTCTCACTGTGTGAACATGTATCTCCAGCTGTGATGAGAGCGTCTCACTGTGTGAACATGTATCTCCAGTTGTGATTAGAGCTTCTCACTGTGTGAACATGTATCTCCAGTTGTGATGAGAGCTTCTCACTGTGTGAACATGTATCTCCAGCTGTGATGAGAGCTTCTCACTGTGTGAACATGTATCTCCAGTTGTGATGAGAGCTTCTCACTGTGTGAACATGTATCTCCAGTTGTGATGAGAGCGTCTCACTGTGTGAACATGTATCTCCAGCTGTGATGAGAGCTTCTCACTGTGTGAACATGTATCTCCAGTTGTGATGAGAGTGTCTCACTGTGTGAACATGTATCTCCAGTTGTGATGAGAGCTTCTCACTGTGTGAACATGTATCTCCAGTTGTGATGAGAGCTTCTCACTGTGTGAACATGTATCTCCAGCTGTGATGAGAGCTTCTCACTGTGTGAACATGTATCTCCAGTTGTCAGACAGGAAGTCCCAGGCCAGCTGTTGTCCCTCTCTGTTGTTCGCCACCGAGACGATGACGGCCGTAGCGTCCTGCTTCCGGATCAGAGAGGAGTCCAGAGAGGAGGTCAGCAGTCTGAGGAGACACACAGAGGTCAGAGGTCAGCAGTCTGAGGAGACACACAGGTCAGAGAGGAGTTCAGCAGTCTGAGGAGACACACACAGAAGAGAGAGGAGGTCAGCAGTCTGAGGAGACACACAGGTCAGAGGTCAGCAGTCTGAGGAGACACACACAGAAGAGAGAGGAGGTCAGCAGTCTGAGGAGACACACATGTCAGAGGTCAGCAGTCTGAGGAGACACACACAGAAGAGAGAGGAGGTCAGCAGTCTGAGGAGACACACAGAAGAGAGAGGAGGTCAGCAGTCTGAGGAGACACACAGGTCAGAGGTCAGCAGTCTGAGGAGACACACAGGTCAGAGAGGAGGTCAGCAGTCTGAGGAGACACACAGGTCAGAGAGGAGGTCAGCAGTCTGAGGAGACACACAGGTCAGAGAGGAGGTCAGCAGTCTGAGGAGACACACAGGTCAGAGGTCAGCAGTCTGAGGAGACACACAGGTCAGAGAGGAGGTCAGCAGTCTGAGGAGACACACAGGTCAGAGAGGAGGTCAGCAGTCTGAGGAGACACACAGGTCAGAGGTCAGCAGTCTGAGGAGACACACAGGTCAGAGAGGAGGTCAGCAGTCTGAGGACACACACAGGTCAGAGGTCAGCAGTCTGAGGAGACACACACAGAAGCACACATACACACACAGGTGTGAAAAGTACCCAGAAATGATACTTAAGTGAAAGTATGGATACCGTCTCAAAATCGTAAGTCAGAGTATCTGGCTAAAAACACACTTGAGTAAAAGTAAAAAAGTTTCTACTTTTAAATGTACAAAAAAGTTAAAGTAAAAACGTTCTTTTATTCCGGGGCAATGAAATGTTCCGTTTCGTCCTCTTCATCACTCGTACTATCGTTTGTGGCCGTCCTCTGTAGCTCGTCACTCTGACTGTCTGTTCTTCTGATAGCAGGTGTTTAATCAAAGATCCCCGCTCTCTAGTCTCGCACAAGGACCAATCAGCACGGTTAATTTTCCATTGATGGGGATTTGATTGGCTGTTTTTAAATAAAGAGCGGCCGCTTACGTTAAGTCGGCCAGGGAAACAAATATACGAATAAAAATAGTTGGACCTGCGAGATTTGTACTTTGTAGTTTGTAGGTCTGCATTTTAAATTGGAGTAAAACGTATGTTTTTTTCTCTGAAATGTAATTGAGTAAAAGTATACAAACCTGTAACATTTGGAGTTTTGCTCTCCTCAGGGAGCACAGCCCTAGCGTGACCTGAGGGTATTAACCTGTCGATCTGCCCTGATTGCACTCATTGGTACCTGGTGTGTCTAGTTAGGTTGGCTTTATATGCTCTTCCTGGTTACTATTCAGTCAGTTAATCACTGAACCTACCCGTGAGTAAGCCTTATTTAGTTCCTTATTTATCATGTCACTTTGATTGCCGTTTGCATTCTCTGTTGAAAGTTTATTAGATTATATTATTGTGTTTGTATACATCTCCGTCGTTTGACGTGTATGCCAAAGAACGTGTTTTGGAGACAGTGTTCTCTCCACTTTGGTTTCCCTGTTTTGTTATTCTGAGATGCAGATTCATCTCTCTTTGTGTTTACACGTCGTTGTTCGCGTGTGCTGTTAAAGGGGAACTCCACTTTTTTTGGAAATTAGCTTATTTAACATCTTCCCTGGAGTTAGACAAGAAGATGCATACCTTTTTTGTCTCTGTGCGTGCATTTTAGCTTTGGGAATAGACGCTCCGTTAGCATAGCTTAGCTTCATCACTGGAAGTGAGGCAGGACAGTAGCCTTACAGTGCCTTACAGTGACAGCTCCTTGTTTGAAAATCAACACCTGGGTGCGGCTGGGTAGCGCAGCGGACTAAGCATTCGCCTACCACTGCAGAGACTCTGGGATCGAATCCAGCTGTCAGCGGTGCCTCCGGCTTGGTCAGTCGTCCCTACTAACACAATTGGCAGTGTTAGCGGGTGGGAAGCCTGTGGGGTATGTGTCCTGGTCGTTGTAAACAGCGACTCCTACTGGTCGGTCGGGGCGCCTGCTCAGCAGGGAGGGGATCTGAGGGAGGTAGTGTGATCCTCCCACGCGTTACGCTCCCCCGGTGAGAGTCCTCACTGTCAGGTGAAAAGAAGCGGCTGGCTGACTCCACTGTATCGGAGGAGACATGTGATAGTCTTCAACCCTCCGTAGGCCGGCAAGTGGGGGGGAAATGCGCGCAACGACCAGGAAGGGAATTGGCATAACGACTAAATTGGGGATGGGAGAAAAATACGGAAAAATAGAAGAAAAAAAAAATCAACACCTGTCCATCGTCATATCTGTACTGTACTGTACTGCACCTGGGTCCAACTGTACTGTACTGTACTGCACCTGGGTCCAACTGTACTGTACTGCACCTGGGTCCAACTGTACTGTACTGTACTGCACATGGGTCCAACTGTACTGTACTGTACTGCACCTGGGTCCAACTGTACTGTACTGTACTGCACCTGGGTCCAACTGTACTGTACTGTACTGCACCTGGGTCCAACTGTACTGTACTGCACCTGGGTCCAACTGTACTGTACTGTACTGCACCTGGGTCCAACTGTACTGTACTGTACTGCACCTGGGTCCAACTGTACTGTACTGTACTGCACCTGGGTCCAACCCACCTTCCAACTGTTCTGTACTGTACTGCACCTGGGTCCAACCCACCTTCCAACTGTACTGTACTGCACATGGGTCCAACCCACCTTCCAACTGTACTGTACTGTACTGCACCTGGTCCAACTGTACTGTACTGCACCTGGGTCCAACTGTACTGTACTGTACTGCACCTGGGTCCAACCCACCTTACAACTGTACTGTTCTGTTCTGTACTGCACCTGGGTCCAACTGTACTGTACTGTACTGCACCTGGGTCCAACTGTACTGTACTGCACCTGGGTCCAACTGTACTGTACTGTACTGCACCTGGGTCCAACTGTTCTGTACTGTACTGCACCTGGGTCCAACCCACCTTCCAACTGTACTGTTCTGTTCTGTACTGCACCTGGGTCCAACCCACCTTCCAACTGTACTGTACTGTACTGCACCTGGGTCCAACTGTTCTGTACTGTACTGCACCTGGGTCCAACCCACCTTCCAACTGTTCTGTACTGTACTGCACCTGGGTCCAACTGTTCTGTACTGTACTGCACCTGGGTCCAACCCACCTTCCAACTGTACTGTTCTGTACTGTACTGCACCTGGGTCCAACCCACCTTCCAACTGTACTGTACTGTACTGTACTGCACCTGGGTCCAACTGTACTGTACTGTACTGCACCTGGGTCCAACCCACCTTCCAACTGTACTGTACTGCACCTGGGTCCAACCCACCTTCCAACTGTACTGTACTGTACTGCACCTGGGTTCAACCCACCTTCCAACTGTACTGTACTGTACTGCACCTGAGTCCAACTGTACTGTACTGCACCTGGGTCCAACTGTACTGTACTGTACTGCGCCTGGGTCCAACTGTACTGTACTGTACTGCACCTGGGTCCAACTGTACTGTACTGTACTACACCTGGGTCCAACCCACCTTCCAACTGTACTGTACTGTACTGCACCTGAGTCCAACTGTACTGTACTGCACCTGGGTCCAACTGTACTGTACTGCACCTGGGTCCAACTGTACTGTACTGTACTGCACCTGGGTCCAACTGTACTGTACTGTACTGCACCTGGGTCCAACTGTACTGTACTGCACCTGGGTCCAACTGTACTGTACTGCACCTGGGTCCAACTGTTCTGTACTGTACTGCACCTGGTCCAACTGTACTGTACTGCACCTGGTCCAACTGTACTGTACTGTACTGCACCTGGGTCCAACCCACCTTCCAACTCGTAACAGATTAACTGACCAAAATGCATCCAGCGGTGGCAGAACAGGTCCGCTCTGTGCTGACGACACAGGGGGCATTGTAGCCTGCCAGGAGCGCTGGTCCACATCCAGCATCTGACCTCCGCCGTCACTGGACTGACAAGTGTCCCGGCTAGCAACACGTCACCAGCTGTCTCCTCCAACGCAGATGACGGCTCTGGAGCCCCCACTTCCTCCTCCAGAGCGCTACAATGGGGGTCCAGAGGGCTGCAGAGACTTCCTCACCCAGTGTTCGCTGATCTTCAGTCTGCAGACTCTGACGTTTCCCACTGAGCCGTCCCGAGTGGCCGACATCATCACACTGCTGACGGGCCGAGCCCTTTCCTGGGCCACGGCTGAGTGGGAGAACGAGCCCTTTCCTGGGCCACGGCTGAGTGGGAGAACGAGCCCTTTCCTGGGCCACGGCTGAGTGGGAGAACGAGCCCTTTCCTGGGCCACGGCTGAGTGGGAGAACGGGTCGTCGATGTGTATCAACGTTGCCACCTAGTTAACGACGCTAGTGCGTCTTCAAGTGGGAGGGGGACAGTGGGAACCAATACAGTTTTTTATCGTTACCTCACCAGCGTTCCCTATTGTGTTAGGTCACCCTTGGTTGGCAGCTAATAACCCCACCATTAACTAGTCGACAGGTAGGCTCTCGCTGGAGAAGGGCTCCCTGCCAGTCTCCTTCGAGGTTTCACCCACCATACTCCCATTTCCCTCACATCCCAAGCTAGCAGTTGGGTCTGCAGGCCCCTCTTATCTTCCCAGTCCCGAACTGACAGCGGTGCCCAGCATGTATTGGGACCTGGGGGAGGTGTTTAGTAAAGGCCATGCTAAGTCATTGCCTCCCCATAGGTCGTATGACTGCACTATTGACCTATTGCCAGGTACCTCTCCACCTCGGGGGCGTCTGTTCTTCCTCTCTCGCCCAGAGACACTGTCTATGAATAGCTACTTTGAGGAAGCACTAGCCGTGGATCATATACGTCCCTCCACCTCACCCACTGGCGCAGGCTTCTTCTTTGTAGCTAAGAAAGACTATCACGGTTTGAATGACGTTTCCATCAAAAAACGCTACCCCCTTCCTCTCATGGACACCGCCTTTGAGTCTCTACAGGGGGCTCAAGTGTTCTCCAAACTGGATTTACGGAACGCATACAATTTGATCAGGATTAGGGAGAGGGATGAGTGGAAGACTGCCTTTAACACACCCAATGGCCACTATGAGTATCTGGCGTTGGCATCCTTCCTTGGTCCAATTCGGTGCGCCCTTTCCAAAACGATTGGGGATTTTAGAGTTATGGAGCTCAGTATTTCTGGAAACCACTCTTCCAGGAAAGAGCATGGGTCCTTCAGCTCCCTCGGGTCTTAAATTGTTCAGTCGCGATCTATTTTCCAAATCCTGGACCTTCTCCTCCTGGGCCTTGCATTTCTTCTCCAGCGTAGCCACTGTAGCTTGCATGCTAGCCGCCAGGTCCTCCACGTCTGAAATTCTTGTTTCTGCCTGTTCCACTTGTTCCCGGCATTCATTTATATCCTTTTTCATGCTTTCATCGCTCCCATAACTTGTTTCTTGTTGCATTGACTATGCTATCTGTTCTTGGTACGGAGGTCTGACCAAAGTTTTAAAAGATAAGTTACAGGTTTCCCAGAACAAACTCATCCGATTAACTCTAGGACTAGCCTCCAGAGCACATGTGGGCAAACAACACTTCCAGTTGCTGGGCTGGCTCCCTCTGGAAGCCAGGTCCGTTCAACTTCAGCTCAATATAGTTCACAACATTTATAATAATAGGGCCCCCACTTATCCTACAAATACTTTTCAGTGGAACAGGGACATGCATACCCATAACACCAGAGCCAGCATTGCTGACCTGCGTATTCCAAGGTTCAAAACAAATATGGGCAAATGTTCTTTTAAATTCTGGGGAGCCACAAATTGGAATTTGCTACCTTCACAGCTAAAATGTATCAGTAGCCGACACAATTTTAAGAAAAAAGTCAAATCATGGCTCCTCGACAATGTCAAAAACTAGATTTTAAAATGCATGAAAATGTTGTCTAATAATACATTGTTGTCTGTGGCTACATTTGTAATGCATTTAAAATGTACATGTCTATTTAGATGTCTTACCTGTTTTTTTCTATGTCTATTTTATTATTGTATTATTGCACAATCGATGCGGGCATGACCACCCGCATTTTACTGTATGCCCTGGTATGTATGTGACAAATAAACCTCTTGATTCTTGATGTAGTTTGTCAAATTGTTATTTGTGGTCATGTTTTATATGGCTTGTCTGTCTGAGACCAAGGACCACAATGGAAATAAGTCTTGACTTTTTGGTGCAGCATCCTTGACGTTTTCTGGAATCTTGTAATTTTAAAAATGTCAAATCAAATCAAATCAAATCCCATAAATTCATCAAACCTTGTCGAGACCTCTTCAAACCCTGTCGAGACCTCTGCTTTCATGGAGTGAATAGTCAACAGAATCGTGTCTGCCTTGTCGCCCCCCAATCTCTTCCTCTTTCTCCCTGCTAGCCGTCTCCTCCACATTCTTCATGCTAGCCCCCAACGTCTCACTGGTAGCTCGGTATTCCATTAGCTTTTGTTGTTTTGGCCCAGGGTTCTTTTCTGTAGCCCATTTGCTCACTTCTCCTACTCCCTTCGACATTGTGTATTCTCTTTCTTCCAAAATGCGAGGTTTAGTCACAAATAGTAGGTGTTTTTGCAGGAGTTTATCACAGTTAGCAGCAGAGCGATTTCACGCACGTCTACCTACGTGGCCGCCATAACCGGAAGTCTGAAAGTGAGGTTTTACTATTTACTATTTACATTTACGTTGTCCTGCCTTTTTAATAATGTTCCTTTGTGTTTTCTTTTTATTTATTTTCTTTTATCCCCCATCCCCTTTCCCCTAGAGGGCTTTTTACCCCCAAATAGGCCATTATTGAAAATAAGAACTTGTTCTTAAAGGTCCTGTGTCTTATAAATGGCCTTTTCCAGTGTTTAGCATTGTTTCCTAGCAATGGGGGTTTGTATCAATGGGGTCTGTGTCTCTAATTCTCATTTTGGCGGATTGCTCCAATTCAGTTGAGACAATATCCTCCCCCAGTGAACTAAGCTATATTCTGATTTGACTCGCTGTCCTACGTAGCAAGGAGCTGATCTGCAGTAACGCCCCCTCTATGGTTGTAGCGCAACCATTCGCTCAACAGCAGAGCCAGTGGAAATACCGACACTTCCTCAAGCGGGTGCCGACAGAGAGAGGCAGAGAACGAGCGAGCGAGAGAGAGGGAGAGAGAGATAGAGAGAGAGAGAGATAGAGAGGGAGAGGGAGAGAGGGGGACAGGAGCTTCTCTCCAAACACACACACACACAACCTCCCGACTGGCGTGCAGGGATGGAGCTTCTCTGACTCTACATACTGACTCTACATACTGACTCTACATACTGACTCTACATACTGACTCTACATACTGACTCTACATACTGACTCTACATACTGACTCTACATACTGATACTGACTCTACATACTGACTCTCTCTACATACTGACTCTCTCTACATACTGACTCTCTCTACATACTGACTCTACATACTGACTCTACATACTGACTCTACATACTGACTCTCTACATACTGACTCTACATACTGACTCTACATACTGACTCTACATACTGACTCTACATACTGACTCTACATACTGACTCTACATACTGACTCTACATACTGACTCTACATACTGACTCTCTCTACATACTGACTCTACATACTGACTCTACATACTGACTCTCTCTACATACTGACTCTACATACTGACTCTACATACTGACTCTACATACTGACTCTACATACTGACTCTACATACTGACTCTACATACTGACTCTACATACTGACTCTACATACTGACTCTCTCTACATACTGACTCTACATACTGACTCTCTCTACATACTGACTCTACATACTGACTCTCTCTACATACTGACTCTCTCTACATACTGACTCTACATACTGACTCTCTCTACATACTGACTCTCTCTACATACTGACTCTACATACTGACTCTACATACTGACTCTCTCTACATACTGACTCTCTCTACATACTGACTCTACATACTGACTCTACATACTGACTCTACATACTGACTCTACATACTGACTCTACATACTGACTCTCTCTACATACTGACTCTACATACTGACTCTACATACTGACTCTCTCTACATACTGACTCTACATACTGACTCTACATACTGACTCTACATACTGACTCTACATACTGACTCTACATACTGACTCTACATACTGACTCTACATACTGACTCTACATACTGACTCTCTCTACATACTGACTCTACATACTGACTCTACATACTGACTCTACATACTGACTCTACATACTGACTCTACATACTGACTCTACATACTGACTCTACATACTGACTCTACATACTGACTCTACATACTGACTCTCTCTACATACTGACTCTACATACTGACTCTACATACTGACTCTACATACTGACTCTACATACTGACTCTACATACTGACTCTACATACTGACTCTACATACTGACTCTCTCTACATACTGACTCTCTCTACATACTGACTCTACATACTGACTCTCTCTACATACTGACTCTACATACTGACTCTCTCTACATACTGACTCTCTCTACATACTGACTCTACATACTGACTCTCTCTACATACTGACTCTCTCTACATACTGACTCTACATACTGACTCTACATACTGACTCTCTCTACATACTGACTCTCTCTACATACTGACTCTACATACTGACTCTACATACTGACTCTACATACTGACTCTACATACTGACTCTACATACTGACTCTCTCTACATACTGACTCTACATACTGACTCTACATACTGACTCTCTCTACATACTGACTCTACATACTGACTCTACATACTGACTCTACATACTGACTCTACATACTGACTCTACATACTGACTCTACATACTGACTCTACATACTGACTCTACATACTGACTCTCTCTACATACTGACTCTACATACTGACTCTACATACTGACTCTACATACTGACTCTACATACTGACTCTACATACTGACTCTACATACTGACTCTACATACTGACTCTACATACTGACTCTCTCTACATACTGACTTTACATACTGACTCTACATACTGACTCTCTCTACATACTGACTCTACATACTGACTCTCTCTACATACTGACTCTACATACTGACTCTACATACTGACTCCGTAAACAGGCTGGAAATCTGAGTCTCTTGTGGATCAAATGAGCCCAGTGTTATGTACCAGGAGCTGATCACTTCTGTGTCAGTGTGCATGCAGGTGAGGGCTGCCAATTAGCCAATTAGTGCTGATTGGTTACCTGCTGGGAGCTTTAAAGGCAGACCTAGTAACACACATGCAGTGTCTGTGCTTAGAGAAAGAGCTGTCACGTTCTTCTAGTCCTTGTCCGTTGGGTTACCTTAGTACTTTAGTTAACATTTATATTAATAGTTCCTTCAGATAGTAGCACTTTGAGTTAGAGCACGGGTTTTGGTGTTGGTTTGCACATAGGTTGCGTGCCCCTGAGCCAGGGTCGTAACAGTTGGGCGCTCGTCCGGGATCTTTTACCCCTAGAACTTTGTTTGGTGGTTTTTTTTTGTGTTACACGGGGTGTCATGGTATTATGGTTTGGGTGGTGTTCGTTACATAGGGTGTAACGTGGGGGCTGAGCCATTTCATCAAACAGGTGAGTATGCTGTATTTGTTTGTAATTTGATGTGACTACTTATGCTGTTAAAATATATAGTTTAGTGGGCACCACATGTAGATAGGGACATTATTTTCTGGTTGTTGGTTAGCGTCCTGTGCACCACATACTCCTGGGGCGGTCAATGAAATGATTGGTATATGATCTTTGACTGGTAGCAGGTGTGGTTGAAGAAAGTTAGGTCTACAGGGCATTAGTTTAAGGGTAGGTAGATTAGGGCGGCCAGAAAACACAGGTAGTGTGGTAGGGCTTGATTTAGTGTTTCTTAGGGTAGACATGTGGTGGGCCGGATTTTTCTGCAGTTTAGACGTAGAAGCATATGTAGTCATATCAGGTTAGAAGGCGCACCTGTTTGGATTTGTTTGTTGGATTTATTTTGTTTGTTTGAGTGTTTGGTGAGCATACCTGGTAGCACCTAACACCCTGCGTGTATGACACGTCTATTTGGGGTGGATGTGTTTTTTTTTCTTTTTTTTTTTGCGTCCTAGAAATGTGCGCTCCGTAGCACACATTGCCACCGTGTCCCTTTATGGTTATTATTAGTGGCTTTGGCATTCTTTATGGTTCTTCAGTGGTTCGTCGTGGTTCTTTAGTCGTTCTTCAATGGTTCTTTAGTGTTTCTTTAGTGGCTCTTTAGGTAGGTTGTGTGTGTGCTAGGGTGCTTTTGGCAGCTTTTGTGACTCTAAAGTGAACGGGTTGTGGCGCTGGTGCGGGAAAGATGGCTTCCATTAGGGATTTTGTTGATCTCCCTTCGCATGACATGTTGTAGAGGTTTTCCAAAGAACAGCTTCTGGAGCTTGCTCTACACTACAAGGTGGAGCTTTCTCCCAGTGAGAAACGGTTGAAGCCAACTGCCTTGAGTGCTTTAAGGGTGTTACTCATTAGAGAGCAGGTGCTTGTGGCAAGGGTGGAGGAGCCTCCTTTGTCTGACGTGTCTCCGCTATTATCTGGTGCAGAGGGTGAGTGGAGGATTAGGGAGTTGGAGTTTAAGGAAAGGCAGCTAGAGCGGGAGCGTGAGGAGAGGAGAGAGGAGCATGAGCTTAAGGAGAGAGAGAGGAAAGAGGAGCGTGAGCATGAGCGTGAGCGTGAGCTTAAGGAGCGTGAGTTTAAGGAGAAACAAATGTTGCTGGAGCACGAGGGTGCACAGAAGGAGCTTGAATATAAGCATGCTGCCTTGCAGGCGGGTGCTCTGCATCCAGAGTCACGTGCCGGTTTTGATGTAGGCAGGAATATTAGGATGGTGCCTCAATTTTTTGAGAAAGACGTGGAAAGATATTTTCCCCTTTTTGAACGGGTGGCAACCACATTGAAGTGGCCTGATACCGCCTGGATACTGCTGCTGCAATGTGTTTTAGTTGGTAGGGCACAAGAAGCCTACACTGCTCTGTCCCTTGAACAAAGCGCTGATTATGAGCTGGTTAAAGCTTCCATTTTGAGGGCTTATGAGTTGGTCTCCGAGGCCTATCGTCAGCGTTTTAGAGGTTATCGCAGGTCGGAGGGGCAGTCTTATGTTGAGTTTGGAAGGGAGAAGGAGAACCTGTTTGACAGGTGGTGCACTTCTCAGAAGGCAGAGTCAAGAGAGCAGCTTAGGCAGTTGATTCTCCTAGAGGGATTTAAAAGATGTGTTCCTGATACCGTTTCCACACATCTAAATGAGCGTAGGGTATCGAAGATAGGCGACGCCGCTGTCTTCGCTGATGAGTTTGTGTTAACACACAAGTCTGTGTTTTTGGAGGACTACCGTGTTGAGTCCGGGGATAGGCATCCTGTTCAGGGGGGCCGTTTCCCAAAACCTGTGTCTGCTGGTCAGTTAACTTCACCTCCTAGGCGGGGTGGTTCTGCTGGTGCATTCCCAGAAGGGATTATCTGTTTCTACTGTAAAGAACCTGGTCATATCGTTGCTGGGTGCCCGGTGCTTGAGCAGAAAAATGTCAGAACCGTGGCTCTGGTAGAAACCATATGCAGAACGCCTATGCCAACGTTGGATGGGGATGGGGGAAGTATCAGACGTGTGGACAAAGAGCTCGAGGGTTCCTCAAGGTTTATGATGAATGGATTTGTTTCCCTGACTAATGCACTAGAGTCCAAACAGGCTATAACAATTTGGAGAGATACCGGTGCTTTTCAGTCCCTCATTCTGGAGGGGGTTTTGCCGTTTTCAGAGGACTCTTCTTTGCATTCCGGTGTCGTTGTTCGGGGCTTTGGGGGTGGATTTGTGGATGCACCTTTGCATGAGGTCACACTCAATTCTCTCTTAGTATCAGGCAATGTTGTTGTGGGGGTATGTTCTCACATTCCCATAAAGGGGGTGTCCTTCATTCTAGGGAATGATTTGGCTGGTGACAAAGTGTTGGCTACTCCGGTTGTAACTCCCATTCCTGTGGTTTCTGAGGTCTCTAATGAGCTGGCACAGAAACATCCAGGAGTGTTTCCTGTGTGTGCTGTGGCACGAGAAATGTCAAAGGACAAAAGTGATGTTGTTGATACTTCGACTTGGGACATTACACTTAGTGACACATTCTTTGTTGAATTAAAATGTGTACCTGTTGAGAATTTTGGAAAGCACACGGTGGATGTACCTCTGCATAATGATTCTCTTGATTGTGGCTTTGTGTTAGGCCCGGTGGTGAAACCAGAGTTGACATGCGTGCCGGAGAAGAATAGTCGCTGCTGAGGCAGTGACTAATGGGGATCTGAAATAAAGAAATAAAAAAAGAAATATGGCAGCGCAGTGTCTCAAGGTCTTCCCAGCCTGTACGGTGGCTGAGGCCATGAACGAATTGGAGGATGAGTGTGGGAAGGATGCTATGAGAGGTGCTGTTGTTTCATGTGACACCGTTCTAGTTGGAGAGGCTACTAAGCTTGACTTAGGCTGCCAGCCTTCCCACAGTAGCTCTATTGTCCCTGATGTTTCACTTGTGGGCAGGGATGGTCCCAGTATGTCAGTTGATGATTCTGACATTGATCCACATGTCCACACTGATTCTCTGCCATGCACTAGGTGTGATGGTCAACCTAGTTACCTGGGTCCTGTGGAGCAGGAGCCGCCTTTGCGACCTGGTCTGTTGAGTGGCAGCCATTTTGATTTTGATCAGGACAATGTTATTTTGGGTGACGCCATTTTAGATGGTGTTCCAGACGTTTTTGTGACTGTCGTACTGCCATGTTCCCGTTACGCTGGGGCTGTACCTGAGGCGGTACATCCTACTCTGGATGTTCACGGTTTGCAGTATCCTGAACTGCCAGTGCCAGGTGGGATGGATATGGGCGCGGTGGTGGTATCAGTGATCTATGGTTTTTGTTGTGCTGTGTTCTGTTCTGTTGAGCGCAGTTCTCAGGTTGATTTTGGTTTGCAGTCTATTTTTGACAGATCGGTATCGGTGGTCGTGTTCGACAGGGGCCGACCCGCTGTTGTGGTAGTGGCCCTGACAACTAATGGGTCACAGTGTTTTTTTTTGTTTTTGTTTATGGGTTGTTGTGTGGTGGTTGCCTCTGGGGCAACCAGTTTGGTGGGGGAGGTGTTATGTACCAGGAGCTGATCACTTCTGTGTCAGTGTGCATGCAGGTGAGGGCTGCCAATTAGCCAATTAGTGCTGATTGGTTACCTGCTGGGAGCTTTAAAGGCAGACCTAGTAACACACATGCAGTGTCTGTGCTTAGAGAAAGAGCTGTCACGTTCTTCTAGTCCTTGTCCGTTGGGTTACCTTAGTACTTTAGTTAACATTTATATTAATAGTTCCTTGAGATAGTAGCACTTTGAGTTAGAGCACAGGGTTTTGGTGTTGGTTTGCACATAGGTTGCGTGCCCCTGAGCCAGTGTCGTAACACCCAGTTATATCTATATGTGACGATGTTAGTCCCCATAGTAGCCATTTAACTGTAGTCACACACCACATGCAAACACACACACACACACAGGCACGCACGCACGCACACAGGCACGCACGCACGCACGCACGCATGCACGCACGCATGCACACACACACACACACACACATACACACACACACACACACACACACACACACACACACACACACACACACACACACACACACACACACACACACACGCACAAACACACACACACACCTCTCCAGCAGCAGCCTGTCTGTGGTGCAGGCCAGAGCAGCCATCAGCTTGCTGGCTTCAGAGGCGACGGTAGCCTTCCTGAATTGAGACCAGCTGAAGCCCCACTCCTCAGCGCCCCCTGCTGCCACAGCGCTGCAGTACACCACCTCGCGCAGGTTGGGGTGGATCCTGGAGACATTCACATGAATCAACCATCAACACAACTACATTAATAACAGTAACTGTCTGCATTAACAGTCCTGACACAACTACATTAATAACAGTAACTGTCTGCTTAACAGTCCTGACACAACTACATTAATAACAGTAACTGTCTGCATTAACAGTACTGACACAACTACATTAATAACAGTAACTGTCTGCATTAACAGTCCTGACACAACTACATTAATAACAGTAACTGTCTGCATTAACAGTCCTGACACAACTACATTAATAACAGTAACTGTCTGCATTAACAGTCCTGACACAACTACATTAATAACAGTAACTGTCTGCATTAACAGTCTGAACACAACTACATTAATAACAGTAACTGTCTGCATTAACAGTCTGAACACAACTACATTAATAACAGTAACTGTCTGCATTAACAGTCCTGACACAACTACATTAATAACAGTAACTGTCTGCATTAACAGTCCTGACACAACTACATTAATAACAGTAACTGTCTGCATTAACAGTCCTGAACACAACTACATTAATAACAGTAACTGTCTGCATTAACAGTCTGAACACAACTACATTAATAACAGTAACTGTCTGCATTAACAGTCCTGAACACAACTACATTAATAACAGTAACTGTCTGCATTAACAGTCCTGAACACAACTACATTAATAACAGTAACTGTCTGCATTAACAGTCCTGAACACAACTACATTAATAACAGTAACTGTCTGCATTAACAGTCCTGAACACAACTACATTAATAACAGTAACTGTCTGCATTAACAGTCCTGAACACAACTACATTAATAACAGTAACTGTCTGCATTAACAGTCCTGAACACAACTACATTAATAACAGTAACTGTCTGCATTAACAGTCCTGAACACAACTACATTAATAACAGTAACTGTCTGCATTAACAGTCCTGAACACAACTACATTAATAACAGTAACTGTCTGCATTAACAGTCCTGAACACAACTACATTAATAACAGTAACTGTCTGCATTAACAGTCCTGAACACAACTACATTAATAACAGTAACTGTCTGCATTAACAGTCCTGACACAACTACATTAATAACAGTAACTGTCTGCATTAACAGTCTGAACACAACTACATTAATAACAGTAACTGTCTGCATTAACAGTCCTGAACACAACTACATTAATAACAGTAACTGTCTGCATTAACAGTCTGAACACAACTACATTAATAACAGTAACTGTCTGCATTAACAGTCCTGACACAACTACATTAATAACAGTAACTGTCTGCATTAACAGTCCTGACACAACTACATTAATAACAGTAACTGTCTGCATTAACAGTCCTGACACAACTACATTAATAACAGTAACTGTCTGCATTAACAGTCTGAACACAACTACATTAATAACAGTAACTGTCTGCATTAACAGTCTGAACACAACTACATTAATAACAGTAACTGTCTGCATTAACAGTCCTGAACACAACTACATTAATAACAGTAACTGTCTGCATTAACAGTCTGAACACAACTACATTAATAACAGTAACTGTCTGCATTAACAGTCCTGAACACAACTACATTAATAACAGTAACTGTCTGCATTAACAGTCCTGAACACAACTACATTAATAACAGTAACTGTCTGCATTAACAGTCCTGAACACAACTACATTAATAACAGTAACTGTCTGCATTAACAGTCCTGAACACAACTACATTAATAACAGTAACTGTCTGCATTAACAGTCCTGAACACAACTACATTAATAACAGTAACTGTCTGCATTAACAGTCTGAACACAACTACATTAATAACAGTAACTGTCTGCATTAACAGTCCTGAACACAACTACATTAATAACAGTAACTGTCTGCATTAACAGTCCTGACACAACTACATTAATAACAGTAACTGTCTGCATTAACAGTCCTGACACAACTACATTAATAACAGTAACTGTCTGCATTAACAGTCTGAACACAAACATTAATAACAGTAACTGTCTGCATTAACAGTCCTGAACACAACTACATTAATAACAGTAACTGTCTGCATTAACAGTCTGAACACAACTACATTAATAACAGTAACTGTCTGCATTAACAGTCCTGACACAACTACATTAATAACAGTAACTGTCTGCATTAACAGTCCTGACACAACTACATTAATAACAGTAACTGTCTGCATTAACAGTCTGAACACAACTACATTAATAACAGTAACTGTCTGCATTAACAGTCTTAACACAACTACATTAATAACAGTAACTGTCTGCATTAACAGTCTGAACACAACTACATTAATAACAGTAACTGTCTGCATTAACAGTCCTGACACAACTACATTAATAACAGTAACTGTCTGCATTAACAGTCCTGACACAACTACATTAATAACAGTAACTGTCTGCATTAACAGTCCTGACACAACTACATTAATAACAGTAACTGTCTGCATTAACAGTCCTGACACAACTACATTAATAACAGTAACTGTCTGCATTAACAGTCCTGACACAACTACATTAATAAAAGTAACTGTCTGCATTAACAGTCCTGACACAACTACATTAATAACAGTAACTGTCTGCATTAACAGTCTGAACACAACTACATTAATAACAGTAACTGTCTGCATTAACAGTCTGAACACAACTACATTAATAACAGTAACTGTCTACATTAACAGTCCTGAACACAACTACATTAATAACAGTAACTGTCTGCATTAACAGTCTGAACACAACTACATTAATAACAGTAACTGTCTGCATTAACAGTCCTGACACAACTACATTAATAACAGTAACTGTCTGCATTAACAGTCCTGACACAACTACATTAATAACAGTAACTGTCTGCATTAACAGTCCTGACACAACTACATTAATAACAGTAACTGTCTGCATTAACAGTCCTGAACACAACTACATTAATAACAGTAACTGTCTGCATTAACAGTCCTGAACACAACTACATTAATAACAGTAACTGTCTGCATTAACAGTCCTGACACAACTACATTAATAACAGTAACTGTCTGCATTAACAGTCCTGAACACAACTACATTAATAACAGTAACTGTCTGCATTAACAGTCTGAACACAACTACATTAATAACAGTAACTGTCTGCATTAACAGTCTGAACACAACTACATTAATAACAGTAACTGTCTGCATTAACAGTCCTGACACAACTACATTAATAACAGTAACTGTCTGCATTAACAGTCCTGAACACAACTACATTAATAACAGTAACTGTCTGCATTAACAGTCCTGAACACAACTACATTAATAACAGTAACTGTCTGCATTAACATTCGTGAACACAACTACATTAATAACAGTAACTGTCTGCATTAACAGTCCTGACACAACTACATTAATAACAGTAACTGTCTGCATTAACAGTCCTGACACAACTACATTAATAACAGTAACTGTCTGCATTAACAGTCCTGACACAACTACATTAATAACAGTAACTGTCTGCATTAACAGTCCTGACACAACTACATTAATAACAGTAACTGTCTGCATTAACAGTCCTGACACAACTACATTAATAACAGTAACTGTCTGCATTAACAGTCCTGACACAACTACATTAATAACAGTAACTGTCTGCATTAACAGTCCTGACACAACTACATTAATAACAGTAACTGTCTGCATTAACAGTCCTGAACACAACTACATTAATAACAGTAACTGTCTGCATTAACAGTCCTGACACAACTACATTAATAACAGTAACTGTCTGCATTAACAGTCCTGACACAACTACATTAATAACAGTAACTGTCTGCATTAACAGTCCTGACACAACTACATTAATAACAGTAACTGTCTGCATTAACAGTCTGAACACAACTACATTAATAACAGTAACTGTCTGCATTAACAGTCCTGAACACAACTACATTAATAACAGTAACTGTCTGCATTAACAGTCTGAACACAACTACATTAATAACAGTAACTGTCTGCATTAACAGTCCTGACACAACTACATTAATAACAGTAACTGTCTGCATTAACAGTCCTGACACAACTACATTAATAACAGTAACTGTCTGCATTAACAGTCTGAACACAACTACATTAATAACAGTAACTGTCTGCATTAACAGTCCTGAACACAACTACATTAATAACAGTAACTGTCTGCATTAACAGTCTGAACACAACTACATTAATAACAGTAACTGTCTGCATTAACAGTCCTGACACAACTACATTAATAACAGTAACTGTCTGCATTAACAGTCCTGACACAATTACATTAATAACAGTAACTGTCTGCATTAACAGTCCTGACACAACTACATTAATAACAGTAACTGTCTGCATTAACAGTCCTGACACAACTACATTAATAACAGTAACTGTCTGCATTAACAGTCCTGACACAACTACATTAATAACAGTAACTGTCTGCATTAACAGTCCTGACACAACTACATTAATAACAGTAACTGTCTGCATTAACAGTCTGAACACAACTACATTAATAACAGTAACTGTCTGCATTAACAGTCCTGACACAACTACATTAATAACAGTAACTGTCTGCATTAACAGTCCTGACACAACTACATTAATAACAGTAACTGTCTGCATTAACAGTCCTGACACAACTACATTAATAACAGTAACTGTCTGCATTAACAGTCCTGACACAACTACATTAATAACAGTAACTGTCTGCATTAACAGTCCTGAACACAACTACATTAATAACAGTAACTGTCTGCATTAACAGTCCTGACACAACTACATTAATAACAGTAACTGTCTGCATTAACAGTCCTGAACACAACTACATTAATAACAGTAACTGTCTGCATTAACAGTCTGAACACAACTACATTAATAACAGTAACTGTCTGCATTAACAGTCCTGACACAACTACATTAATAACAGTAACTGTCTGCATTAACAGTCCTGACACAACTACATTAATAACAGTAACTGTCTGCATTAACAGTCCTGCCACAACTACATTAATAACAGTAACAGTCTGCATTAACAGTCCTGACACAACTACATTAATAACAGTAACTGTCTGCATTAACAGTCCTGACACAACTACATTAATAACAGTAACTGTCTGCATTAACAGTCCTGCCACAACTACATTAATAACAGTAACAGTCTGCATTAACAGTCCTGACACAACTACATTAATAACAGTAACTGTCTGCATTAACAGTCCTGACACAACTACATTAATAACAGTAACTGTCTGCATTAACAGTCCTGACACAACTACATTAATAACAGTAACTGTCTGCATTAACAGTCCTGACACAACTACAGTAATAACAGTAACTGTCTGCATTAACAGTCCTGACACAACTACATTAATAACAGTAACTGTCTGCATTAACAGTCCTGACACAACTACATTAATAACAGTAACTGTCTGCATTAACAGTCCTGACACAACTACATTAATAACAGTAACTGTCTGCATTAACAGTCCTGACACAACTACATTAATAACAGTAACTGTCTGCATTAACAGTCCTGACACAACTACATTAATAACAGTAACTGTCTGCATTAACAGTCCTGACACAACTACATTAATAACAGTAACTGTCTGCATTAACAGTCCTGAACACAACTACATTAATAACAGTAACTGTCTGCATTAACAGTCTGAACACAACTACATTAATAACAGTAACTGTCTGCATTAACAGTCCTGAACACAACTACATTAATAACAGTAACTGTCTGCATTAACAGGCTGAACACAACTACATTAATAACAGTAACTGTCTGCATTAACAGTCCTGACACAACTACATTAATAACAGTAACTGTCTGCATTAACAGTCCTGACACAACTACATTAATAACAGTAACTGTCTGCATTAACAATCTGAACACAACTACATTAATAACAGTAACTGTCTGCATTAACAGTCCTGAACACAACTACATTAATAACAGTAACTGTCTGCATTAACAGTCTGAACACAACTACATTAATAACAGTAACTGTCTGCATTAACAGTCCTGACACAACTACATTAATAACAGTAACTGTCTGCATTAACAGTCCTGACACAATTACATTAATAACAGTAACTGTCTGCATTAACAGTCCTGACACAACTACATTAATAACAGTAACTGTCTGCATTAACAGTCCTGAACACAACTACATTAATAACAGTAACTGTCTGCATTAACAGTCCTGAACACAACTACATTAATAACAGTAACTGTCTGCATTAACAGTCCTGACACAACTACATTAATAACAGTAACTGTCTGCATTAACAGTCCTGAACACAACTACATTAATAACAGTAACTGTCTGCATTAACAGTCTGAACACAACTACATTAATAACAGTAACTGTCTGCATTAACAGTCTGAACACAACTACATTAATAACAGTAACTGTCTGCATTAACAGTCCTGACACAACTACATTAATAACAGTAACTGTCTGCATTAACAGTCCTGAACACAACTACATTAATAACAGTAACTGTCTGCATTAACATTCGTGAACACAACTACATTAATAACAGTAACTGTCTGCATTAACAGTCCTGACACAACTACATTAATAACAGTAACTGTCTGCATTAACAGTCCTGACACAACTACATTAATAACAGTAACTGTCTGCATTAACAGTCCTGACACAACTACATTAATAACAGTAACTGTCTGCATTAACAGTCCTGACACAACTACATTAATAACAGTAACTGTCTGCATTAACAGTCCTGACACAACTACATTAATAACAGTAACTGTCTGCATTAACAGTCCTGACACAACTACATTAATAACAGTAACTGTCTGCATTAACAGTCCTGACACAACTACATTAATAACAGTAACTGTCTGCATTAACAGTCCTGAACACAACTACATTAATAACAGTAACTGTCTGCATTAACAGTCTGAACACAACTACATTAATAACAGTAACTGTCTGCATTAACAGTCCTGACACAACTACATTAATAACAGTAACTGTCTGCATTAACAGTCCTGACACAACTACATTAATAACAGTAACTGTCTGCATTAACAGTCTGAACACAACTACATTAATAACAGTAACTGTCTGCATTAACAGTCCTGAACACAACTACATTAATAACAGTAACTGTCTGCATTAACAGTCTGAACATAACTACATTAATAACAGTAACTGTCTGCATTAACAGTCCTGACACAACTACATTAATAACAGTAACTGTCTGCATTAACAGTCCTGACACAACTACATTAATAACAGTAACTGTCTGCATTAACAGTCTGAACACAACTACATTAATAACAGTAACTGTCTGCATTAACAGTCCTGACACAACTACATTAATAACAGTAACTGTCTGCATTAACAGTCCTGACACAATTACATTAATAACAGTAACTGTCTGCATTAACAGTCCTGACACAACTACATTAATAACAGTAACTGTCTGCATTAACAGTCTGAACACAACTACATTAATAACAGTAACTGTCTGCATTAACAGTCTGAACACAACTACATTAATAACAGTAACTGTCTGCATTAACAGTCCTGACACAACTACATTAATAACAGTAACTGTCTGCATTAACAGTCCTGACACAACTACATTAATAACAGTAACTGTCTGCATTAACAGTCCTGACACAACTACATTAATAACAGTAACTGTCTGCATTAACAGTCCTGAACACAACTACATTAATAACAGTAACTGTCTGCATTAACAGTCCTGACACAACTACATTAATAACAGTAACTATCTGCATTAACAGTCTGAACACAACTACATTGATAACAGTAACTGTCTGCATTAACAGTCCTGACACAACTACATTAATAACAGTAACTGTCTGCATTAACAGTCCTGACACAACTACATTAATAACAGTAACTGTCTGCATTAACACTCTGAACACAACTACATTAATAACAGTAACTGTCTGCATTAACAGTCCTGACACAACTACATTAATAACAGTAACTGTCTGCATTAACAGTCCTGACACAACTACATTAATAACAGTAACTGTCTGCATTAACAGTCCTGACACAACTACATTAATAACAGTAACTGTCTGCATTAACAGTCTGAACACAACTACATTAATAACAGTAACTGTCTGCATTAACAGTCTGAACACAACTACATTAATAACAGTAACTGTCTGCATTAACAGTCCTGACACAACTACATTAATAACAGTAACTGTCTGCATTAACAGTCCTGACACAACTACATTAATAACAGTAATTGTCTGCATTAACAGTCCTGAACACAACTACATTAATAACAGTAACTGTCTGCATTAACAGTCTGAACACAACTACATTAATAACAGTAACTGTCTGCATTAACAGTCCTGACACAACTACATTAATAACAGTAACTGTCTGCATTAACAGTCTGAACACAACTACATTAATAACAGTAACTGTCTGCATTAACAGTCCTGAACACAACTACATTAATAACAGTAACTGTCTGCATTAACAGTCCTGAACACAACTACATTAATAACAGTAACTGTCTGCATTAACATTCCTGAACACAACTACATTAATAACAGTAACTGTCTGCATTAACAGTCTGAACACAACTACATTAATAACAGTAACTGTCTGCATTAACAGTCCTGACACAACTACATTAATAACAGTAACTGTCTGCATTAACAGTCCTGACACAACTACATTAATAACAGTAACTGTCTGCATTAACAGTCTGAACACAACTACATTAATAACAGTAACTGTCTGCATTAACAGTCCTGAACACAACTACATTAATAACAGTAACTGTCTGCATTAACAGTCTGAACACAACTACATTAATAACAGTAACTGTCTGCATTAACATTCCTGACACAACTACATTAATAACAGTAACTGTCTGCATTAACAGTCCTGACACAACTACATTAATAACAGTAACTGTCTGCATTAACAGTCTGAACACAACTACATTAATAACAGTAACTGTCTGCATTAACAGTCCTGAACACAACTACATTAATAACAGTAACTGTCTGCATTAACAGTCTGAACACAACTACATTAATAACAGTAACTGTCTGCATTAACAGTCCTGACACAACTACATTAATAACAGTAACTGTCTGCATTAACAGTCCTGACACAACTACATTAATAACAGTAACTGTCTGCATTAACAGTCCTGACACAACTACATTAATAACAGTAACTGTCTGCATTAACAGTCTGAACACAACTACATTAATAACAGTAACTGTCTGCATTAACAGTCCTGAACACAACTACATTAATAACAGTAACTGTCTGCATTAACAGTCCTGAACACAACTACATTAATAACAGTAACTGTCTGCATTAACATTCCTGAACACAACTACATTAATAACAGTAACTGTCTGCATTAACAGTCCTGAACACAACTACATTAATAACAGTAACTGTCTGCATTAACAGTCTGAACACAACTACATTAATAACAGTAACTGTCTGCATTAACAGTCCTGACACAACTACATTAATAACAGTAACTGTCTGCATTAACAGTCCTGACACAACTACATTAATAACAGTAACTGTCTGCATTAACAGTCTGAACACAACTACATTAATAACAGTAACTGTCTGCATTAACAGTCCTGAACACAACTACATTAATAACAGTAACTGTCTGCATTAACAGTCTGAACACAACTACATTAATAACAGTAACTGTCTGCATTAACAGTCCTGACACAACTACATTAATAACAGTAACTGTCTGCATTAACAGTCCTGACACAACGACATTAATAACAGTAACTGTCTGCATTAACAGTCTGAACACAACTACATTAATAACAGTAACTGTCTGCATTAACAGTCCTGAACACAACTACATTAATAACAGTAACTGTCTGCATTAACAGTCTGAACACAACTACATTAATAACAGTAACTGTCTGCATTAACAGTCCTGACACAACTACATTAATAACAGTAACTGTCTGCATTAACAGTCCTGACACAACTACATTAATAACAGTAACTGTCTGCATTAACAGTCCTGACACAACTACATTAATAACAGTAACTGTCTGCATTAACAGTCTGAACACAACTACATTAATAACAGTAACTGTCTGCATTAACAGTCCTGAACACAACTACATTAATAACAGTAACTGTCTGCATTAACAGTCTGAACACAACTACATTAATAACGTTAGGTTATGACTATAACCAAGTTCTGTTAGTTAGGGGCGATGCTTGGCATCGCCTTCTGCACTATCTCGCGTACGTGCACGCGTACTGAATAAACCACAAATGTACCTCTAATACCAGTATTAGTCTGACCACACCCCTCATCAGCTTACCTTCATAAGCAGGTGTGTGGTCACCTGCTCTCCTCCTTCCCAAGCTTTCACCACAAGGTGAGGACAAGGGCTGCAGCGGCGTCCGATGCCAAGCATCGCCCCTAACTAACAGAACTTGGTTATAGTCATAACCTAACGTTCTGTATCGTTAGTGGCTTAGCTTGGCATCGCCTTCTGCACAAGGGAGGCCAAGCGGAGCCACTTGGCTGACAAATACACCCCGCTGACAGCCCCCCAAAACCATCAGAACAGGGAGGGCCGAGCCCCCCCGACCCCCCCTAATGGAGGGTAGCCCCCCTATTAGGGACGTCACGGGAGGGCGACGGACCCGACCGTGCGAAGAGGCACTCAAGCAACTCAACGCACAGGGTGAGCAGACCGTGGCTTGACCCACGACTACACACACGCACAACCCGCATGCCACCCGGGAACGAACGGAGGAACAACCTCGTTACTGCCCCCAGAATCACGGGGTCAAGGGCAAACCCAACCCCGTGGCAAGGCCGTAGCAGCGGAGCACGAAGGAAGACCCAGACCCACCAAAAGGACTGGACTCCCTGGAATGGGGGCCCGGAGAAGTCCATGATGCCAGCATCAAGACCCCACCAGGTGGGCACGTAGTGCCCCGCCCCCCACATCGCCAGCGTATTCGGACAAAGGCCCCTCAGTTACTGCACCTGGTATTCCCAGGCGGAACCAACCAGGCCAGTAAGCCGAGCGGGCCCCGTCCCCCCAATAGTACACCGCCTGGCACACTGACCCTGCAGAATAGGCAGTCAGCATGGCCGTAAGCACACAAAAAAAGGTTAACCAACGGAAGCAGGCAGCGCACCGGGGAAAAACCAGGCAACAGGCTGTTAACCCTAGCCTGGAGACTGCGGACGAGACAGGCGCCAGAGGGGACAGCTGAACACAGCCGCCCCGGCGGAAGGAGCGTAAGCTGGCGGTGTTGCATGACCAAGCCTCCATTTAACAACCCCCACCCAGAGGGGTCGAGGCAGAGAAGGCTGACACGATTGGCAGACGTCATGAACGTGCAGGGGCACCCTCAACCGGTGAACCCGGGAGTTGACACTGCTCCAACACACCAGGGAATCAACCACCTCGGTGTTACCCAATGCGGTGGTTGTTCCTATAACCCCTCAAGAAAAAACTCCAAAACACACCTGCGGGTATACACCGGCTATACCGCAGTACAAGCGTTTCAGTTTCCAAAAAGGGTTAACCCAGGCCTACGGGTCGCAAACATCACTTCGGACCGGGCCTGGCGGTACGGGAAGCACAGGGTCACCAGAGGAGGTCAAAAAACCACCCCCACAGGCCCCTCTTCGCCATGCGTGAGAGAGGAGCGAAAAACAATGGAGAACCAGCCCCTAAGCACACCGTACCTGGTATTCCCCGGCGGTCTCCCAACCAAGTACTAACCAGGACCAACCTGTGTAGCGGCCGAGATCCGACGAGATCGAGCGCGTACAGAATGGCATGGCTGTAAGCCATGACGACAGTGCTGAGTAAAAACATACCCAACCAGGGTCTCCATAGCGCTTAACCCTGTGACACCCAGACCGACCTGGCATTTTTCCCCCTGAAAAAAGCCCAAGTCCCTCAGGGTACCAGAACAGCAGATCTGCATCCCCGGCGGACAACGGGTTCAACTGATCTGGACCAGCGTGACCAGAACCAGTCCCGTGCCCTAACCACGCCGACATGCCTACTCCAGGAGAAGGGCAGATATGCGTGTTGATCTTAACATGAAAAGAAGGCGCCACCCAGACGTCGGGACGAACCGCGCCTGGTGGCCCACCCCAAGGGCGTGAGACCCCACTACATATGTTCAGATCCATCCCGTCATCATCCCCCAGACATGAACGAGGATCCGTCGACAACCCACCCAGGTCATGGGATGTGGTCGCCGGAAGAGGAAAAACCCCCATCTCAGTTGCTTTATAAAAACGCTGTTTCAACCACAAGCAACTAAGGCGTGCCAGTCAATCGCCTGTTTACAGCGAGCTAGCACTATACGTGCGTCGGGACACACCCCCATCAATGAACAGGCTATTTAGACCTGTCATTGAATCCCCAAGGCGCCCAGGGGAACGACAAGAGGGGTGTGACACTCCCTAACTCCAACACTTCTGGAATAGAAAGAAGGAAGCATCAACAGTATGTATCCCAGTCTACACAGCCGGGGTAAAAAATGTTCACATTTTTACATCCCACCACCCTCCCATAGGAAAGAGACGGGGATCCCCAGAGAGACTTCCCACGCGAGCTGTACAGATTGAAAAGAATATATTGCACCTTGAGCCATGTAAAAAACTGGTTTTAGGGCCTCCGGGGAAGAGGCACCGAACCCATACACACTCAATAAACGAATTGAATCGAATATACATACAATAGAAAAGGACCCTTCTAGAGGGTCCACTCACTTTGACAATCTGAGGAGGAAGGCTCTGTACTCTGATGGAGGCTTCCTCACATGGATCACATGGAAGAAGGAGTCCGAACTCACAGAAGGCCTGAGTAGGCGGTTGGTGAGGAGGAGCCCTGACCACCCCCCCTGAAAACAGATCCATCACATGGACCTGAACAGCACACGGAAGTCCTACCAACAGAGACGCGCACGGTGACGTACTCTATGGCGGGGGAATTCCTGCGGTGCACACGCCCAATATACCAGGCCGTGGGACCAGGAACTCCCTCCCCCCCCCCCCCCCCCCCCCCCCCGTAACGTGCCGAACCGCCACGTGACGGGAACCTTGAAGGACAGGGGGTGTACCCCTGACCGACAGAACAATGGGGAGAGGAAAGGTTACCAGTTCACCCCTTTACGACCCCACACCCATGATACGACGTAACGACAAAAAGAGAATATGACACAGTCATAGTCAGCTCTATGAAGCGTTTCACAGCTCCACACAGCGCACGAGCTAACCTGCTATCTGATTTTTACTAAGGAAAAACACAGAATAGAGAGGGCTCTAAGAACCCCGGTCCAACATACACATGTGCTTCTGTGGCCAGTACAACCCAGTTGTAGGTCACATGACACACACAACCCATCATCATCACAATGAGAGAATACATCATTCTTGATTAGTATCGACCACAGGCCTTGCTAAGCACACATGACAGCAACCAAACCAATTTCCCTTTAGGAAATAAGTTTCTCCAGCAGATTTAGCACAACCTCAGCAATCAAGCTGAGAGTTACATCGTATCCCTACCACACAAAAGACACAATTAATGCACAACATGTCTGATAGGAGGTGATAAAGTCCCCAGGGAACCGGGGGGGGAAAAACACAATCCTCCTATTTTACCCTCAATACGGCCAGTTAAAACAGGAAAACCTGTTAATGTGTGAACTCACTGTCCATTGTCATTACAGTCTGAGAAAGAACATTCTTTTACTCACTCGTCACCAAGCATAGCTTCATAGGTTAGTTGCCTTAGTAGTGAGTACACGGTACACATAAACACCATGATGTTTCTCACACAACAACCAGATCAATACATCACGACCTGCACGGAGAAGCTACTGCCAGTGACAAAAACAGCTCACACACAACCCGCAACGTATCTCAAATGCATTGCAACAACACACGTTTTGGGAAAAAACACCGTCATTCACAATACATTTAGCAAGGTAAAACCAGAAGACGTGTTATGAGGGTCTGGCCAACCCCGTACCTGCCCGGAACGCAGATCAGCGAAGTGCAGTCACAAGCCACCGTAGAACACAGCCCTCTTTGTTGACGCAATCCCCGTCTAGGCTCAGGCAGGGTTGACGAACATCCCCTGTCAAGGATGACGTCGTGGTCAAGAGTGTAAAACATGTTAAAAATCAAAGCACGTTCAACAGAATAGCATCAAGCTAACGGCTGCTCCAACCGTTCGGGTGCTATCGCTTCCGCTCGCGAGACGCCGATCTACGACGCACGCGATCAGGAGCGAGCTCCCGGCGGCGCGCGAGAAGCCAAGCTACCCCGCGCCAGGCCACCGACCGGCTAACCGTAAGCTATGAACATGTAAACAATGACATAACACTCACCCAGACAGGCCGCCGTTCTGAACCCTCCTCACTTTTTAAGAGAAAAGAGAAAACAAGACGTCAACACCGCTTCACAACGGTGACATTAACACGTCCGGCGGAATCAGCACAGTACCAACTGGCCTGTATAGCTGACTTTGAACATGAATCTGCCGCTATCGCACATTACATGCACATATCCCCTCGTGAAGGAATACTCTCATTTGGATATGAAAGATGGGGTCTTAACACGGTGACAGAGAGAATCCACTCGTCCAGAACACACAGGGATCACCAGTGTCAATGGTCGCGGCCCACTAGTTAAAACTATAATGGTCGCCAGACCAAGGCCTTCTGTCGCCTAGACGGCTAAACAAAGGACCCTAGCCTGGGGCCGGTTTCCATAAACTTTGTCTAGTAGCCCCCATAGCACTAACAGACAAGTGGAGCCCGCCAGCAAACACTACTCACCCAACCTGGAACGCACCGCTCCTCACAACAGCGGCATGTCCGACAGTTCAGCTGTGGCCTGACAGGTTTCACCCCAACAAACACAGCAAGGAACTGCAGTTGAGAAGCATGCAGCGGCGTGCTCCCAATACGAAAACCGGTGGAGGGTTTGTAGAATGATCATCATCTTCTAGACACTCCAGTACGAAGACAATATCGCCGTATTTTCTCGAAAATAGTGAGAGAGAAAATAAAGATATGATGTCAACGTATCCTTGTTTCCCAAGCTGTTCCTAATCCAATTTCTTCCATCATGGTGTCAAGTGTGGGGATCTACCGAGGCACCTCTTCCTTGTGGTGAAAGCGAGAAGGAGGAGAGCAGGTGACCACACACCTGCTTATGAAGGTAAGCTGATGAGGGGTGTGGTCAGACTAATACTGGTATTAGAGGTACATTTGTGGTTTATTCAGTACGCGTGCACGTACGCGAGATAGTGCAGAAGGCGATGCCAAGCTAAGCCACTAACGATACAGAACAGTAACTGTCTGCATTAACAGTCCTGACACAACTACATTAATAACAGTAACTGTCTGCATTAACAGTCCTGACACAACTACATTAATAACAGTAACTGTCTGCATTAACAGTCTGAACACAACTACATTAATAACAGTAACTGTCTGCATTAACAGTCCTGAACACAACTACATTAATAACAGTAACTGTCTGCATTAACAGTCTGAACACAACTACATTAATAACAGTAACTGTCTGCATTAACAGTCCTGACACAACTACATTAATAACAGTAACTGTCTGCATTAACAGTCCTGACACAACTACATTAATAACAGTAACTGTCTGCATTAACAGTCCTGACACAACTACATTAATAACAGTAACTGTCTGCATTAACAGTCCTGACACAACTACATTAATAAAAGTAACTGTCTGCATTAACAGTCCTGACACAACTACATTAATAACAGTAACTGTCTGCATTAACAGTCTGAACACAACTACTGTTATGGTTTGACACCGACCCCAAACGCAACGACACAAGAGAGTAGGATTCAGAGTTGCCAAATACGAGGGCTTGTTTATTTGGTACTAGGAATAAGAGAAACAGGGAAAGCAAGTCAAACAAGACAGGTACAATGATCAAGGGGCAAAGTTCTGCTGCTCTGCAGCTTCTCCCGTGAGGGTTGTCTTGGGAAGCAGGTGTTGACTTCTGAACCGCTCTGCAGAATCCTCTCGGTGGGTTCTCAGATGTTGTTGCGAGACCGAGAGAGGGAGAGAGGGAACGAGTCAGTGACAGAGCAGTCTTAAACGAGCAGGAGAACAGGGTGTACAATTCTTCGTGTTAACAACACAGTGAGCACAGTTCCAAACACAGCCCAAGTGAATCTCTTCGTGTTAACAACACAGAGAGCACAATTCCAAAACAGCCCAAGTGAAACTCTTCGTGTTAACAACACAGAGAGCTAAATCCAAACACAGTCCCAGTGAATATCTTCATGTAAACACACAGTGAATATCTTCATGTAAACACACAGTGAATATCTTCATGTAAATACACAGTCCAATTGTGAAATAATATCTTCGGTGTGAGCAAACACACAGTGAATCTCTTCATGTAAACACACAGTCCAATTGTGAAATAATATCTTCGGTGTGAGCAAGCACACAGAGGGAGATGGTAGATCCCAAAATATTATTCCATAAAGGAAATAGCAAAAATAGATAATGGCTGGGTGAGTGACTGTTTGACAAAAAGGTGGTAGTCTTCAGTGTAAATTTACACACGAAAAATGGAATAGGTCAAGAACAGTCAAAAAGATAACTCACCCAGACTAGATGCGTAATTGGAACTGGATCAACAGTGGAGGCGAGCGCGCGCCACGGGAGCAGGTATCCAAGCGAAGGCTTCTAGGAATTCCTGGAGAACAGCACAGAGAAAAAAAAGCAGCAGCAACAGCAACAGGGAAAAATATCCAGAGACAAATCAAGGCGACAAAACAAGACGATCCAACAACTTAGGGTGGGGAGAAACGGGGTATAAATAATGAGGGATCGATTGATTGAAAAGCGTGGGGAAGTGAGAGAACCAATCAGCGACGTCTCTGATGACGTCAACGGGGAGAAAGCAGTGACAGCTGGGGAATGTGATTGAAAAGCGTGGGGAAGTGAGAGAACCAATCAGCGACGTCTCTGATGACGTCAACGGGGAGAAACGTGTGAACGAGGGGAAGGAACCAATTGACAGAAACTGAATGAAAACATAGCGAGGGTGGTTAAAGGAACAGAACGAGTGAGAGCGCAAGGACAGAAACCTCACAGTACCCCCCCCTCCACGGGAGCCACCCGGCGACCAGGCCGACCCGGCTCGTCAGGATGGGCCCGATGGAAGTCGGTGATCAAGCCGGGATCCACGATGAGCTGCCGGGAGACCCAGCTACGCTCCTCAGGGCCGTAACCCTCCCAGTCCACCAGGTATTGGAACCCCCGGCCCCGCCGACGAACGCCCATCAACCGGCGGACCTGCCACTGGGGGTGACCATCCACTAGCACAGGAGGCGGCGGATCAGGAGCCGGAGGCATAAGGGGACAGAGGGAGACGGGCTTAACCCGGGAGACATGGAACACGGGGTGGATGTGCATGGATGCAGGAAGCCTCAGGCGCAGGGCCGCCGGACTGAGTACTTTCAGGACCTCGAAAGGCCCGACGAAGCGGGGGTTGAGCTTCTTGGCCGAGGACCGTAGCGGGAGGTCCTTCGCAGAGAGCCACACCCTCTGCCCAGGGCGGTAAGTCGGCGCGGGAACCCGGCGCCGGTCGGCACCACGACAGGCGCGCTCAGATGTTCGGAGCAGCGCGGTCCTGGTGATCTCCCAAACTCGACGGCAGCGGTCGAGGTGGACCTGCACGGAGGGAACTGCCACTTCCGTCTCCTGTGCGGGAAAAAGAGGGGGCTGGTAGCCCAGGGAGGCCTCAAAAGGGGAGAGGCCGGTGGCGGAACTGACCATTGAGTTGATGGAGTACTCAACCCAGGGTAGGAAACGGCTCCAGGACGCCGGCCTCTCGGCTGCCACACACCGAAGAGCAGACTCCACGCTCTGGTTCATCCTCTCCGTCTGCCCGTTTGTCTGGGGATGATAGCCAGAGGAGAGACTGACCGTTGCCCCCAATCCCTTGCAGAAAGCCCGCCATACCTGGGAGGTGAACTGGGGCCCCCGGTCAGAGACGATGTCCTGGGAAAAGCCGTGAAGGCGGAACACGTGGTGCGTCAGGAGGTCCGCCGTCTCGGCTGCTGAGGGAAGCTTGGAGAGGGCCACGAGGTGGACCCCCTTGCTGAATCGATCCACGACGGTCAGAAGGCAGGTGTTCCCCTGGGAGGAGGGTAGACCAGTGACGAAGTCGAGCGCCACATGTGACCACGGACGGCTTGGAACGGGAAGGGGCTGCAAGAGCCCGGAGGGTGCCTGGTGAGAGGCCTTGCTGCGGGCACAGACCGCGCAGGCCAATACGAACTCCTTGACGTCGTTCCGCATGGTGGGCCACCAGAAACGACGAGCCAGGAAGGAGAACGTGCGATGGACGCCTGGGTGGCAGGCGAACCGGCTAGTATGGCCCCACAGCAGTACCTGGGACCGGACAGAGTCGGGGACGAAGAGACGGCTCCTAGGGACGTTGTTTGGAGCACGTTGGAAGCGAAAGGCACGCCTCACCACACCCTCGATGCCCAAGGTGATGGCTCCAACCACTCGGGCCTCCGGGATGATGGGAGATGGGACCTCAGAGGGTGGAGCCCCCTTGGAGTGCATCCGGGACAGAGAGTCGGCCTTCGTGTTGCGGGAACCGGGGCGGAAGGTCAGCGAGAAGTCGAACCGGCTGAGGAAACTGGCCCATCTCGCCTGCCGACCGTTGAGGCGCCTGGAAGCGCGGATGAACGTTAGGTTCTTGTGGTCCGTCCAGATGGTAAAAGGCTCCTCGGCACCCTCAAGCCAATGACGCCACTCCTCCAGCGCAGCCACGACCGCCAGTAGCTCCCGATTGCCGGTGTCGTAGTTCCTCTCGGCGGGGAGGAAGCGGCGCGAGTAGAAGGCGCAAGGATGTACCTTCTGGTCGGAAGGAGAACGTTGGGATAGGACAGCGCCCAGACCAGAATCCGAGGCGTCCACCTCCACGATGAACTGTCTCTTGGGGTCAGGGTGGAGCAGGATAGGGGCGGAAGTGAACCTTCTCTTGAGGGAGCGGAACGCAGCGCATGCCGCTGGGGACCAGTCGAACGGCAGAGCGGGGGAGGTCAGCTTGGTAAGAGGCTCCGCCACTTGACTGTAGTTCCGGATGAACCTTCGGTAGAAGTTGGCGAACCCGAGGAAACTCTGTAACTCCTTCCGAGTGGTGGGTTCCGGCCAATCCTCCACAGCCTGGATCTTGCGAGGATCCGCTCGGGTCAAGCCCTTCTCAACGAAGAAGCCCAGGTACTCTACGGAGTTGGAGTGGAAACGGCACTTCTCCGCCTTGACGAAGAGCCGATTGTGGAGGAGGCGCTCCAGCACCCGACGGACATTCAGGATGTGTTCCTCGAGGGTCCTGGAAAAGATAAGAATGTCGTCCAGGTACACCACCACGAACACCTCCAGCATGTCACGGAGGACATCGTTCATGAGTGCCTGGAATACCGCCGGGGCGTTGGTGAGGCCGAACGGCATCACAAGGTACTCATAGTGGCCCCTGGGGGTCTTGAAGGTGGTCTTCCATTCATCGCCCTCACGAATACGGACAAGATGGTAGGCACTTCGGAGATCCAGCTTGGTGAAGAACGAGGCCTGGGTCAGTGGCTCGAAGGTGGAGCTCATGAGAGGTAGGGGGTATTTGTTCTTGATGGTGATCTCGTTGAGCTGACGATAGTCGATGCAGGGTCGCAGGTCCCCATCCTTCTTACCAACAAAGAAGAACCCGGCTGCCACCGGGGAGGAGGAAGGCCGAATGAGTCCTGCTTCCAATGACTCAGAGATGTAGAGATCCATCGCCTTCTTCTCCGGGACAGTCAGACTGTAGAGGCGGCTGCCGGGAAGGGGAGCCCCTTGGCGGAGGTCGATGGCGCAGTCATAGGGGCGGTGAGGTGGAAGGGCCTGAGCCCTGGTCTTACTGAATACCTCCATGAGGTCGTGGTACTCGGGAGGAATGGACGAGGGGTCCGGGGGCAACTCACCAGCCGGTCTCCGGGGCGGGGGACAGGACGCCACCTGCAGACAGCGGGCGTGACAGGAGGAGCTCCAGCCCCTGATGGTACCGGAGGACCAGGCGATGTGGGGCTCGTGCAGCGCGAGCCAGGGCCTACCCAGGACCACCGGGACAAGGGGGGATTGGGTAATGAGGAACTGGATTCTCTCGACGTGGTTCCCAGCGATGGTCAGCACGACTGGGCCGGTGCGTTGAGAGATGTCGGCCAGGCGGTGTTGGTCCAACGAAAAGATCTCCAAGGGCCTCATAAGGGCCTCAAGAGGTATGTTGGCTTGGGTGGCAAACTCGAAGTCGAGGAAGTTCTCGTCTGCCCCAGAGTCGATGAGGGCCTCCACCGTGGCACGTTGGTCCCCCCAGGCCAGGGTGACGCTCATCAGATGGTCAGGTGGTGCGCGGCGCTGGGACTGGGAAAAACGGCTCACCAGGATCTCCCGGGGTCTTGGTGAGCCCGATCTTTTGGCCGGGTAGGGCAGTCGGCGATACGGTGTCCCGCACCTCCGCAGTAGAGGCAGAGACCGGACCTGAGCCTTGCCTGACGCTCCGCCTGGCTCAGATGAGAGCGTCCCAGCTGCATGGGTTCCTCTTCACGAACACCTCCAGCATGTCACGGAGGACATCGTTCATGAGTGCCTGGAATACCGCCGGGGCGTTGGTGAGGCCGAACGGCATCACAAGGTACTCATAGTGGCCCCTGGGGGTCTTGAAGGTGGTCTTCCATTCATCGCCCTCACGAATACGGACAAGATGGTAGGCACTTCGGAGATCCAGCTTGGTGAAGAACGAGGCCTGGGTCAGTGGCTCGAAGGTGGAGCTCATGAGAGGTAGGGGGTATTTGTTCTTGATGGTGATCTCGTTGAGCTGACGATAGTCGATGCAGGGTCGCAGGTCCCCATCCTTCTTACCAACAAAGAAGAACCCGGCTGCCACCGGGGAGGAGGAAGGCCGAATGAGTCCTGCTTCCAATGACTCAGAGATGTAGAGATCCATCGCCTTCTTCTCCGGGACAGTCAGACTGTAGAGGCGGCTGCCGGGAAGGGGAGCCCCTTGGCGGAGGTCGATGGCGCAGTCATAGGGGCGGTGAGGTGGAAGGGCCTGAGCCCTGGTCTTACTGAATACCTCCATGAGGTCGTGGTACTCGGGAGGAATGGACGAGGGGTCCGGGGGCAACTCACCAGCCGGTCTCCGGGGCGGGGGACAGGACGCCGCCTGCAGACAGCGGGCGTGACAGGAGGAGCTCCAGCCCCTGATGGTACCGGAGGACCAGGCGATGTGGGGCTCGTGCAGCGCGAGCCAGGGCCTACCCAGGACCACCGGGACAAGGGGGGATTGGGTAATGAGGAACTGGATTCTCTCGACGTGGTTCCCAGCGATGGTCAGCACGACTGGGCCGGTGCGTTGAGAGATGTCGGCCAGGCGGTGTTGGTCCAACGAAAAGATCTCCAAGGGCCTCATAAGGGCCTCAAGAGGTATGTTGGCTTGGGTGGCAAACTCGAAGTCGAGGAAGTTCTCGTCTGCCCCAGAGTCGATGAGGGCCTCCACCGTGGCACGTTGGTCCCCCCAGGCCAGGGTGACGCTCATCAGATGGTCAGGTGGTGCGCGGCGCTGGGACTGGGAAAAACGGCTCACCAGGATCTCCCGGGGTCTTGGTGAGCCCGATCTTTTGGCCGGGTAGGGCAGTCGGCGATACGGTGTCCCGCACCTCCGCAGTAGAGGCAGAGACCGGACCTGAGCCTTGCCTGACGCTCCGCCTGGCTCAGATGAGAGCGTCCCAGCTGCATGGGTTCCTCTTCGCGCACCGGACGGGGAAGCCTGTTACCATCAGTAGTGTTGGGGACGGGGCGTCCAGGAGTCCGGGGTGCTTCAGGAGGTGACAGTCGGGTCCTCTCGCGCCTTCTCTCCAGGAGGCGTCCGTCAATACGGATGACAAGGCTAAACAGCTCCTCGAGGGAGTCGGGCACCTCCCTGGTAGCGAGCTGGTCCCGGACTGCGTCACTGAGCCCCCTTATGAAGGTTAGGCGAAGAGCAGGTTCGTTCCATCCACTCTCCACCGCCGCCAGTCGAAACTCTATGACATAGTCCGTCACCCTGCCGCTCCCTTGTCGGAAGGTCCCCAACCGGGCTCCAGGGTCCAGACCTCGGGCTGGATGGTGGAACACTCTGCGGAGCTCCGCCACGAAGTCTGGGTAGGAGAACAAAAAATCTGCTTCCATTGCCCAGGAGGAAGTGACCCACTGGGCAGCATGGCCTGAAAGTAGGTTGGTTATAAAAGCCACTCGGGACCCATGAGCAGAAAAACGGCTTGGTTGATGACGGAAAACCAACTCACATTGCATGATGAATGTGGCACACTCCTCGGGATTACCGTCGAACAGCCGTGGGACGGAGAGATGGGGTTCCCGAGGTGCGAGATCTGCTGGGGCTGCGGGGAATGTTCCTGAAGGGTATGAGAGATGAAAAGTGTTAACGGCGTCGCCCAGCGAGTTAAGCTGAGCGAGAATCTCGGACTGTTGTCCCGCCATAGCGGCCATAGAACCCTGCATAGGCAAGACCTGGTCCCTGAGGTCTTGCACCGCAGCCGCAGCCCGCTCTAATTGGAGACCGTGATCCCTGGTCAACTCGACTTGAATAGCAAGTGCGGTTTTGACCCTCTCTGTGTCGGCTGGGGTCGTCATATTGTTGGTTGGATCGTAATGTTATGGTTTGACACCGACCCCAAACGCAACGACACAAGAGAGTAGGATTCAGAGTTGCCAAATACGAGGGCTTGTTTATTTGGTACTAGGAATAAGAGAAACAGGGAAAGCAAGTCAAACAAGACAGGTACAATGATCAAGGGGCAAAGTTCTGCTGCTCTGCAGCTTCTCCCGTGAGGGTTGTCTTGGGAAGCAGGTGTTGACTTCTGAACCACTCTGCAGAATCCTCTCGGTGGGTTCTCAGATGTTGTTGCGAGACCGAGAGAGGGAGAGAGGGAACGAGTCAGTGACAGAGCAGTCTTAAACGAGCAGGAGAACAGGGTGTACAATTCTTCGTGTTAACAACACAGTGAGCACAGTTCCAAACACAGCCCAAGTGAATCTCTTCGTGTTAACAACACAGAGAGCACAATTCCAAAACAGCCCAAGTGAAACTCTTCGTGTTAACAACACAGAGAGCTAAATCCAAACACAGTCCCAGTGAATATCTTCATGTAAACACACAGTGAATATCTTCATGTAAACACACAGTGAATATCTTCATGTAAATACACAGTCCAATTGTGAAATAATATCTTCGGTGTGAGCAAACACACAGTGAATCTCTTCATGTAAACACACAGTCCAATTGTGAAATAATATCTTCGGTGTGAGCAAGCACACAGAGGGAGATGGTAGATCCCAAAATATTATTCCATAAAGGAAATAGCAAAAATAGATAATGGCTGGGTGAGTGACTGTTTGACAAAAAGGTGGTAGTCTTCAGTGTAAATTTACACACGAAAAATGGAATAGGTCAAGAACAGTCAAAAAGATAACTCACCCAGACGAGATGCGTAATTGGAACTGGATCAACAGTGGAGGCGAGCGCGCGCCACGGGAGCAGGTATCCAAGCGAAGGCTTCTAGGAATTCCTGGAGAACAGCACAGAGAAAAAAAAGCAGCAGCAACAGCAACGGGGAAAAATATCCAGAGACAAATCAAGGCGACAAAACAAGACGATCCAACAACTTAGGGTGGGGAGAAACGGGGTATAAATAATGAGGGATCGATTGATTGAAAAGCATGGGGAAGTGAGAGAACCAATCAGCGACGTCTCTGATGACGTCAACGGGGAGAAAGCAGTGACAGCTGGGGAATGTGATTGAAAAGCGTGGGGAAGTGAGAGAACCAATCAGCGACGTCTCTGATGACGTCAACGGGGAGAAACGTGTGAACGAGGGGAAGGAACCAATTGACAGAAACTGAATGAAAACATAGCGAGGGTGGTTAAAGGAACAGAACGAGTGAGAGCGCAAGGACAGAAACCTCACAACTACATTAATAACAGTAACTGTCTGCATTAACAGTCTGAACACAACTACATTAATAACAGTAACTGTCTACATTAACAGTCCTGAACACAACTACATTAATAACAGTAACTGTCTGCATTAACAGTCTGAACACAACTACATTAATAACAGTAACTGTCTGCATTAACAGTCCTGACACAACTACATTAATAACAGTAACTGTCTGCATTAACAGTCCTGACACAACTACATTAATAACAGTAACTGTCTGCATTAACAGTCCTGACACAACTACATTAATAACAGTAACTGTCTGCATTAACAGTCCTGAACACAACTACATTAATAACAGTAACTGTCTGCATTAACAGTCCTGAACACAACTACATTAATAACAGTAACTGTCTGCATTAACAGTCCTGACACAACTACATTAATAACAGTAACTGTCTGCATTAACAGTCCTGACACAACTACATTAATAACAGTAACTGTCTGCATTAACAGTACTGACACAACTACATTAATAACAGTAACTGTCTGCATTAACAGTCCTGACACAACTACATTAATAACAGTAACTGTCTGCATTAACAGTCCTGACACAACTACATTAATAACAGTAACTGTCTGCATTAACAGTCCTGACACAACTACATTAATAACAGTAACTGTCTGCATTAACAGTCCTGACACAACTACATTAACAACAGTAACTGTCTGCATTAACAGTCCTGACACAACTACATTAATAACAGTAACTGTCTGCATTAACAGTCCTGAACACAACTACATTAATAACAGTAACTGTCTGCATTAACAGTCCTGACACAACTACATTAATAACAGTAACTGTCTGCATTAACAGTCCTGAACACAACTACATTAATAACAGTAACTGTCTGCATTAACAGTCTGAACACACCTACATTAATAACAGTAACTGTCTGCATTAACAGTCCTGACACAACTACATTAATAACAGTAACTGTCTGCATTAACAGTCCTGACACAACTACATTAATAACAGTAACTGTCTGCATTAACAGTCCTGCCACAACTACATTAATAACAGTAACAGTCTGCATTAACAGTCCTGACACAACTACATTAATAACAGTAACTGTCTGCATTAACAGTCCTGACACAACTACATTAATAACAGTAACTGTCTGCATTAACAGTCCTGACACAACTACATTAATAACAGTAACTGTCTGCATTAACAGTCCTGACACAACTACATTAATAACAGTAACTGTCTGCATTAACAGTCCTGACACAACTACATTAATAACAGTAACTGTCTGCATTAACAGTCCTGACACAACTACATTAATAACAGTAACTGTCTGCATTAACAGTCCTGACACAACTACATTAATAACAGTAACTGTCTGCATTAACAGTCCTGACACAACTACATTAATAACAGTAACTGTCTGCATTAACAGTCCTGACACAACTACATTAATAACAGTAACTGTCTGCATTAACAGTCCTGACACAACTACATTAATAACAGTAACTGTCTGCATTAACAGTCCTGAACACAACTACATTAATAACAGTAACTGTCTGCATTAACAGTCCTGACACAACTACATTAATAACAGTAACTGTCTGCATTAACAGTCTGAACACAACTACATTAATAACAGTAACTGTCTGCATTAACAGTCCTGACACAACTACATTAATAACAGTAACTGTCTGCATTAACAGTCCTGACACAACTACATTAATAACAGTAACTGTCTGCATTAACAGTCTGAACACAACTACATTAATAACAGTAACTGTCTGCATTAACAGTCCTGACACAACTACATTAATAACAGTAACTGTCTGCATTAACAGTCCTGACACAACTACATTAATAACAGTAACTGTCTGCATTAACAGTCCTGACACAACTACATTAATAACAGTAACTGTCTGCATTAACAGTCTGAACACAACTACATTAATAACAGTAACTGTCTGCATTAACAGTCTGAACACAACTACATTAATAACAGTAACTGTCTGCATTAACAGTCCTGACACAACTACATTAATAACAGTAACTGTCTGCATTAACAGTCCTGACACAACTACATTAATAACAGTAACTGTCTGCATTAACGATAGGTTATGACTATAACCAAGTTTTGTCAGTTAGTGGTGACGCTTGGCATCACACTGCACTCGCTCGCGTACGTGCACGCGCACTGAATAAACCACAAATGTACCTTTAATACCAGTATTAGTCTGACCACACCCCTCATCAGCTTACCTTCATAAGCAGGTGTGTGGTCACCTGCTCTCCTCCTTCCCAAGCTTTCACCACAAGGTGAGGTCAAGGGCTGCAGCGGCCGTCTGATGCCAAGCGTCACCACTAACTGACAGAACTTGGTTATAGTCATAACCTATCGTTCTGTTCCGTTAGTGGCTCTGCTTGGCATCACACTGCACAATGGGAGGCCAAGCGGAGCCGCTGGCTGACAAATACACCCCGCTGACAGCCCCCCAAAACCATCAGAACAGGGAGGGCCGAGCCCCCCCGACCCCCCCTAATGGAGGGCATCCCCCCTATTAGGGGCTTCACGGGAAGGCGACGGACCCGACCGTGCGAAGAGGCACTCAAGCAACTTAACGCACAGGGTGAGCAGACCGTGGCTTGACCCCACGACTACACACACGCACAACCCGCATGCCACCCGGGAACGAACGGAGGAACAACCTCGTTACTGCCCCCAGAATCACGGGGTCAAGGGCAAACCCAACCCCGTGGCAAGGCCGTAGCAGCGGAGCGCGAAGGAAGACCCAGACCCACCAAAAGGACTGGACTCCCTGGAATGGGGGCCCGGAGAAGTCCATGATGCCAGCATCAAGACCCCACCAGGTGGGCACGTAGTGCCCCGCCCCCCACATCGCCAGCGTATTCGGACAAAGGCCCCCCAGTTACTGCACCTGGTAATCCCAGGCGGTATCCCAACCAAGTACTAACCAGGCCAGAACCTGCTTAGCTTCCGAGATCGGACGAGATCGGGCGTGTTCAGGTCGGTATGGCCGTAAGCCGAGCGGGCCCCGTCCCCCCAACAGTACACCGCCTGGCACACTGACCCTGCAGAACAGACAGTCAGCATGGCCGTAAGCACACAAAAAAGGTTAACCAACGGAAGCAGGCAGCGCACCGGGGAAAAACCAGGCAACAGGCTGTTAACCCTAGCCTGGAGACTGCGGACGAGACAGGCGCCAGAGGGGACAGCTGAACACAGCTGCCCCGGCGGAAGGGGCGTATGCTGGCGTTGTTGCATGACCAAGCCTCCATTTAAAAACCCCCACCCAGAGGGGTCGAGGCAGAGAAGGCTGACACGATTGGCAGACGTCATGAACGTGCAGGGGCACCCTCAAACGGTGAACCCGGGAGTTGACACTGCACCAACACACCAGGGAATCAACCACCTCGGTGTTACCCAATGCGGTGGTTGTTCCTATAACCCCTCAAGAAAAAACTCCAAAACACACCTGCGGGTATACACCGGCTATACCGCAGTACAAGTGTTTCAGTTTCCAAAAAGGGTTAACCCAGGCCTACGGGTCGCAAACATCACTTCGGACCGGGCCTGGCGGTACGGGAAGCACAGGGTCACCAGAGGAGGTCAAAAAACCACCCCCACAGGCCCCTCTTCGCCATGCGTGAGAGAGGAGCGAAAAATAATGGAGAACCAGCCCCTAAGCACACCGTACTTGGTATTCCCAGGCGGTCTCCCAACCAAGTACTAACCAGGACCAACCTGTGTAGCGGCCGAGATCCGACGAGATCGAGCGCGTACAGAATGGCATGGCTGTAAGCCATGACGACAGTGCTGAGTAAAAACATACCCAACCAGGGTCTCCATAGCGCTTAACCCTGTGACACCCAGACCGACCTGGCATTTTTCCCCCTGAAAACAGCCCAAGTCCCTCAGGGTACCAGAACAGCAGATCTGCATCCCCGGCGGACAACGGGTTCAACTGATCTGGACCAGCGTGACCAGAACCAGTCCCGTGCCCTAACCACGCCGACATGCCTACTCCAGGAGAAGGGCAGTTATGCGTGTTGATCTTAACATGAAAAGAAGGCGCCACCCAGACGTTCGGACGAACCGCGCCTGGTGGCCCACCCCAAGGGCGTGAGACCCCACCACATATGTTCAGATCCATCCCGTCATCATCCCCCAGACATGAACGAGAATCCGTCGACAACCCACCCAGGTCATGGGATGTGGTCGTCGGAAGAGGAAAAACCCCCATCTCAGTTGCTTTATAAAAACGCTGTTTCAACCACAAGCAACCAAGGCGTGCCAGTCAATCGCCTGTTTACAGCGAGCTAGCACTATACGTGCGTCGGGACACACCCCCATCAATGAACAGGCTATTTAGACCTGTCATTGAATCCCCAAGGCGCCCAGGGGAACGACAAGAGGGGTGTGACACTCCCTAACTCCAACACTTCTGGAATAGAAAGAAGGAAGCATCAACAGTATGTATCCCAGTCTACACAGCCGGGGTAAAAAATGTTCACATTTTTACATCCCACCACCCTCCCATAGGAAAGAGACGGGGATCCCCAGAGAGACTTCCCACGCAAGCTGTACAGATTGAAAAGAATATATTGCACCTTGAGCCATGTAAAAAACTGGTTTTAGGGCCTCCGGGGAAGAGGCACTGAACCCATACACACTCAATAAACGAATTGAATCGAATATACATACAATAGAAAAGGACCCTTCTAGAGGGTCCACTCACTTTGACAATCTGAGGAGGAAGGCTCTGTACTCTGATGGAGGCTTCCTCACATGGAAGAAGGAGTCCGAACTCACAGAAGGCCTGAATAGGCGCTTGGTGAGGAGGAGCCCTGACCACCCCCCCTGAAAACAGATCCATCACATGGACCTGAACAGCACACGGAAGTCCTACCAACAGAGACGCGCACGGTGACGTACTCTATGGCGGGGGAATTCCTGCGGTGCACACGCCCAATATACCAGGCCGTGGGACCAGGAACTCCCTCCCCCCCCCCCCCCCCCCCCCCGTAACGTGCCGAACCGCCACGTGACGGGAACCTTAAAGGACAGGGGGTGTACCCCTGACCGACAGAACAATGGGGAGAGGAAAGGTTACCAGTTCACCCCTTTACGACCCCACACCCATGATACGATGTAACGACAAAAAGAGAATATGACACAGTCATAGTCAGCTCTATGAAGCGTTTCACAGCTCCACACAGCGCATGAGCTAACCTGCTATCTGATTTTTACTAAGGAAAAACACAGAATAGAGAGGGCTCTAAGAACCCCGGTCCAACATACACATGTGCTTCTGTGGCCAGTACAACCCAGTTGTAGGTCACATGACACACACAACCCATCATCACCTACAAAAAATGGCAAAAACACTCAACAGAGGAACGCTGTTTCTTTCACAATGAGAGAATACATCATTCTTGATTAGTATCGACCACAGGCCTTGCTAAGCACACATGACAGCAACCAAACCAATTTCCCTTTAGGAAATAAGTTTCTCCAGCAGATTTAGCACAACCTCAGCAATCAAGCTAAGAGTTACATCGTATCCCTACCACACAAAAGACACAATTAATGCACAACATGTCTGATAGGAGGATGAAAAAGTCCCCAGGGAACCGGGGGGGAAAACACAATCCTCCTATTTTACCCTCAATACGGCCAGTTAAAACAGGAAAACCTGTTAATGTGTGAACACACTGTTCATTGTCATTACAGTCTGAGAAAGAACATTCTTTTACTCACTTGTCACCAAGCATAGCTTCATAGGTTAGTTACCTTAGTTGTGAGTACACGGTACATATAAACACCATGATGTTTCTCACACAACAACCAGATCATTACATCCCGATTTGCACGGAGAAGCTAACTGCCAGTGACAAAAAACAGCTCACACATAACCCGCAACGTATCCTAAATGCATTGCAACAACACACGTTTTGGGAAAAAACACCGTTATTCACAATACATTTAGCAAAGTAAAACCAGAAGACGTGTTATGAGGTCTGGTCAACCCCGTTCCTACCCGGAACGCAGATCAGCGAAGTGCAGTCACAGACACCGTAGGAACACAGCCGCTCCTGTGTTGTCCGAACTGGGTAGCGTCACCGCCCCAACCCGTACTACAGTCCCCCGTTGATGCAACCTTGCCGTCCAGGCTCAGGGCAGGGTCGACGAAACATCCCCTGTCAAGGATGACGTCGCGGTCAAGAGTGTAAAACATGTTAAAATCAAAGCACGTTCAACAGAATAGCATCAAGCTAACGGCCGCTCCAACCGTTCGGGTGCTACTGCTTCTGCTTGCGAGACGCCGAGCTAACGACGCACGCGATCAGAAGCGAGCTCACGGCGGCGCGCGAGAAGCTAAGCTACCCCGCGCCAGCCATGGCCTATAGCAGCAAGCTAACGTTACCTAGCGACCACGACATGCTAGCCCCGCAGCTAACAGCTGACTGGCTAATAGTAGGCCCTAAGCAGGCCATGCAGCGATCCAGCAGGCTAACGCAGCAGTTAACAGCTGACTGGCTAACCGTAAGCTATGAACATGTAAACAATGACATAACACTCACCCAGACAGGCCGCCGTTCTGAACCTCTCCTCACTTTTTAAGAGAAGAGAGAAAACAAGATGTCAACACCGCTTCACAACGGTGACTTTACCACACCCGACGGAATCAGCACAGTACCAACTGGCCTGTGTAGCTGACTTTGAACATGAATCTGCCGCTATCGCACATTACATGCACATATCCCCTTGTGAAGGAATACTCTCATTTGGATATGAAAGATGGGGCCTTAACACGGTGACAGAGAGAATCCACTCGTCCAGAACACACAGGGATCACCAGTGTCAATGGTCACGGCCCACTAGTTAAAACTATAATGGTCTTCAGACCAAGGCCTTCTGTCGCCTAGGTGGCTGAACAAAGGACCCTAGCCTGGGGCCGGTTTCCATAAACTTTGTCAAGTAGCCCCCATAGCACTAACAGACAAGTGGAGCCCGCCAGCAAACACTACTCACCCAACCTGGAACGCACCGCTTCTCACAACAGCGGCATGTCCGACAGTTCAGCTGTGGCCTGACAGGTTTCACCCCAACAAACACAGCAAGGAACTGCAGTTAAGAAGCATGCAGCGGCGTGCTCCCAATACGAAAACCGGTGGAGGGTTTTTAGAATGATCATCATCTTCTAGACACTCCAGTACGAAGACAATATCGCCGTATTTTCTCGAAAAATAGTGAGAGAGAAAATAAAGATATGATGTCAACGTATCACTCCTTGTAAACTAACTACCTTTCCCCTAACAACAACACGTCAAGTGGGGTACTACCGAGGCACTTCCTTGTGGTGAAAGCGAGAAGGAGGAGAGCAGGTGACCACACACCTGCTTATGAAGGTAAGCTGATGAGGGGTGTGGTCAGACTAATACTGGTATTAAAGGTACATTTGTGGTTTATTCAGTGCGCGTGCACGTACGCGAGCGAGTGCAGTGTGATGCCAAGCAGAGCCACTAACGGAACAGAACAGTCCTGATACAACTACATTAATAACAGTAACTGTCTGCATTAACAGTCTGAACACAACTACATTAATAACAGTAACTGTCTGCATTAACAGTCCTGACACAACTACATTAATAACAGTAACTGTCTGCATTAACAGTCTGAACACAACTACATTAATAACAGTAACTGTCTGCATTAACAGTCCTGAACACAACTACATTAATAACAGTAACTGTCTGCATTAACAGTCCTGAACACAACTACATTAATAACAGTAACTGTCTGCATTAACAGTCCTGAACACAACTACATTAATAACAGTAACTGTCTGCATTAACAGTCTGAACACAACTACATTAATAACAGTAACTGTCTGCATTAACAGTCCTGACACAACTACATTAATAACAGTAACTGTCTGCATTAACAGTCTGAACACAACTACATTAATAACAGTAACTGTCTGCATTAACAGTCCTGACACAACTACATTAATAACAGTAACTGTCTGCATTAACAGTCCTGACACAACTACATTAATAACAGTAACTGTCTGCATTAACAGTCCTGACACAACTACATTAATAACAGTAACTGTCTGCATTAACAGTCTGAACACAACTACATTAATAACAGTAACTGTCTGCATTAACAGTCCTGACACAACTACATTAATAACAGTAACTGTCTGCATTAACAGTCCTGACACAACTACATTAATAACAGTAACTGTCTGCATTAACAGTCCTGACACAACTACATTAATAACAGTAACTGTCTGCATTAACAGTCCTGACACAACTACATTAATAACAGTAACTGTCTGCATTAACAGTCTGAACACAACTACATTAATAACAGTAACTGTCTGCATTAACAGTCTGAACACAACTACATTAATAACAGTAACTGTCTGCATTAACAGTCCTGACACAACTACATTAATAACAGTAACTGTCTGCATTAACAGTCCTGAACACAACTACATTAATAACAGTAACTGTCTGCATTAACAGTCCTGAACACAACTACATTAATAACAGTAACTGTCTGCATTAACATTCGTGAACACAACTACATTAATAACAGTAACTGTCTGCATTAACAGTCCTGACACAACTACATTAATAACAGTAACTGTCTGCATTAACAGTCCTGACACAACTACATTAATAACAGTAACTGTCTGCATTAACAGTCCTGACACAACTACATTAATAACAGTAACTGACTGCATTAACAGTCCTGACACAACTACATTAATAACAGTAACTGTCTGCATTAACAGTCCTGACACAACTACATTAATAACAGTAACTGTCTGCATTAACAGTCCTGACACAACTACATTAATAACAGTAACTGTCTGCATTAACAGTCCTGAACACAACTACATTAATAACTGTAACTGTCTGCATTAACAGTCTAAACACAACTACATTAATAACAGTAACTGTATGTATTAACAGTCCTGACACAACTACATTAATAACAGTAACTGTCTGCATTAACAGTCCTGAACACAACTACATTAATAACAGTAACTGTCTGCATTAACAGTCCTGAACACAACTACATTAATAACAGTAACTGTCTGCATTAACAGTCCTGACACAACTACATTAATAACAGTAACTGTCTGCATTAACAGTCCTGACACAACTACATTAATAACAGTAACTGTCTGCATTAACAGTCTGAACACAACTACATTAATAACAGTAACTGTCTGCATTAACAGTCCTGATACAACTACATTAATAACAGTAACTGTCTGCATTAACAGTCCTGAACACAACTACATTAATAACAGTAACTGTCTGCATTAACAGTCCTGACACAACTACATTAATAACAGTAACTGTCTGCATTAACAGTCTGAACACAACTACATTAATAACAGTAACTGTCTGCATTAACAGTCCTGACACAACTACATTAATAACAGTAACTGTCTGCATTAACAGTCCTGAACACAACTACATTAATAACAGTAACTGTCTGCATTAACAATCCTGACACAACTACATTAATAACAGTAACTGTCTGCATTAACAGTCCTGAACACAACTACATTAATAACAGTAACTGTCTGCATTAACAGTCCTGAACACAACTACATTAATAACAGTAACTGTCTGCATTAACAGTCCTGAACACAACTACATTAATAACAGTAACTGTCTGCATTAACGGTCCTGACACAACTACATTAATAACAGTAACTGTCTGCATTAACAGTCCTGACACAACTACATTAATAACAGTAACTGTCTGCATTAACAGTCCTGAACACAACTACATTAATAACAGTAACTGTCTGCATTAACAGTCCTGACACAACTACATTAATAACAGTAACTGTCTGCATTAACAGTCCTGACACAACTACATCAATAACAGTAACTGTCTGCATTAACAGTCCTGACACAACTACATTAATAACAGTAACTGTCTGCATTAACAGTCTGAACACAACTACATTAATAACAGTAACTGTCTGCATTAACAGTCCTGACACAACTACATTAATAACAGTAACTGTCTGCATTAACAGTCCTGACACAACTACATTAATAACAGTAACTGTCTGCATTAACAGTCCTGATACAACTACATTAATAACAGTAACTGTCTGCATTAACAGTCCTGACACAACTACATTAATAACAGTAACTGTCTGCATTAACAGTCCTGACACAACTACATTAATAACAGTAACTGTCTGCATTAACAGTCCTGACACAACTACATTAATAACAGTATCTGTCTGCATTAACAGTCTGAACACAACTACATTAATAACAGTAACTGTCTGCATTAACAGTCTGAACACAACTACATTAATAACAGTAACTGTCTGCATTAACAGTCCTGACACAACTACATTAATAACAGTAACTGTCTGCATTAACAGTCCTGACACAACTACATTAATAACAGTAACTGTCTGCATTAACAGTCTGAACACAACTACATTAATAACAGTAACTGTCTGCATTAACAGTCTGAACACAACTACATTAATAACAGTAACTGTCTGCATTAACAGTCCTGACACAACTACATTAATAACAGTAACTGTCTGCATTAACAGTCCTGACACAACTACATTAATAACAGTAACTGTCTGCATTAACAGTCCTGACACAACTACATTAATAACAGTAACTGTCTGCATTAACAGTCCTGAACACAACTACATTAATAACTGTAACTGTCTGCATTAACAGTCTGAACACAACTACATTAATAACAGTAACTGTATGTATTAACAGTCCTGACACAACTACATTAATAACAGTAACTGTCTGCATTAACAGTCCTGAACACAACTACATTAATAACAGTAACTGTCTGCATTAACAGTCCTGAACACAACTACATTAATAACAGTAACTGTTTGCATTAACAGTCTGAACACAACTACATTAATAACAGTAACTGTCTGCATTAACAGTCCTGACACAACTACATTAATAACAGTAACTGTCTGCATTAACAGTCCTGACACAACTACATTAATAACAGTAACTGTCTGCATTAACAGTCCTGACACAACTACATTAATAACAGTAACTGTCTGCATTAACAGTCTGAACACAACTACATTAATAACAGTAACTGTCTGCATTAACAGTCCTGACACAACTACATTAATAACAGTAACTGTCTGCATTAACAGTCCTGAACACAACTACATTAATAACAGTAACTGTCTGCATTAACAGTCCTGACACAACTACATTAATAACAGTAACTGTCTGCATTAACAGTCCTGACACAACTACATTAATAACAGTAACTGTCTGCATTAACAGTCTGAACACAACTACATTAATAATAGTAACTGTCTGCATTAACAGTCCTGACACAACTACATTAATAACAGTAACTGTCTGCATTAACAGTCCTGAACACAACTACATTAATAACAGTAACTGTCTGCATTAACAGTCCTGAACACAACTACATTAATAACAGTAACTGTCTGCATTAACAGTCCTGACACAACTACATTAATAACTGTAACTGTCTGCATTAACAGTCCTGAACACAACTACATTAATAACAGTAACTGTCTGCATTAACAGTCCTGACACAACTACATTAATAACAGTAACTGTCTGCATTAACAGTCCTGAACACAACTACATTAATAACAGTAACTGTCTGCATTAACAGTCCTGAACACAACTACATTAATAACAGTAACTGTTTGCATTAACAGTCTGAACACAACTACATTAATAACAGTAACTGTCTGCATTAACAGTCCTGACACAACTACATTAATAACAGTAACTGTCTGCATTAACAGTCCTGACACAACTACATTAATAACAGTAACTGTCTGCATTAACAGTCCTGACACAACTACATTAATAACAGTAACTGTCTGCATTAACAGTCTGAACACAACTACATTAATAACAGTAACTGTCTGCATTAACAGTCCTGACACAACTACATTAATAACAGTAACTGTCTGCATTAACAGTCCTGACACAACTACATTAATAACAGTAACTGTCTGCATTAACAGTCCTGACACAACTACATTAATAACAGTAACTGTCTGCATTAACAGTCTGAACACAACTACATTAATAACAGTAACTGTCTGCATTAACAGTCTGAACACAACTACATTAATAACAGTAACTGTCTGCATTAACAGTCCTGACACAACTACATTAATAACAGTAACTGTCTGCATTAACAGTCCTGACACAACTACATTAATAACAGTAACTGTCTGCATTAACAGTCTGAACACAACTACATTAATAACAGTAACTGTCTGCATTAACAGTCTGAACACAACTACATTAATAACAGTAACTGTCTGCATTAACAGCCCTGACACAACTACATTAATAACAGTAACTGTCTGCATTAACAGTCCTGACACAACTACATTAATAACAGTAACTGTCTGCATTAACAGTCCTGACACAACTACATTAATAACAGTAACTGTCTGCATTAACAGTCTGAACACAACTACATTAATAACAGTAACTGTCTGCATTAACAGTCCTGACACAACTACATTAATAACAGTAACTGTCTGCATTAACAGTCCTGACACAACTACATTAATAACAGTAACTGTCTGCATTAACAGTCTGAACACAACTACATTAATAACAGTAACTGTCTGCATTAACAGTCCTGATACAACTACATTAATAACAGTAACTGTCTGCATTAACAGTCCTGACACAACTACATTAATAACAGTAACTGTCTGCATTAACAGTCCTGAACACAACTACATTAATAACTGTAACTGTCTGCATTAACAGTCTGAACACAACTACATTAATAACAGTAACTGTATGTATTAACAGTCCTGACACAACTACATTAATAACAGTAACTGTCTGCATTAACAGTCCTGAACACAACTACATTAATAACAGTAACTGTCTGCATTAACAGTCCTGAACACAACTACATTAATAACAGTAACTGTTTGCATTAACAGTCTGAACACAACTACATTAATAACAGTAACTGTCTGCATTAACAGTCCTGACACAACTACATTAATAACAGTAACTGTCTGCATTAACAGTCCTGACACAACTACATTAATAACAGTAACTGTCTGCATTAACAGTCCTGACACAACTACATTAATAACAGTAACTGTCTGCATTAACAGTCTGAACACAACTACATTAATAACAGTAACTGTCTGCATTAACAGTCCTGACACAACTACATTAATAACAGTAACTGTCTGCATTAACAGTCCTGAACACAACTACATTAATAACAGTAACTGTCTGCATTAACAGTCCTGACACAACTACATTAATAACAGTAACTGTCTGCATTAACAGTCTGAACACAACTACATTAATAATAGTAACTGTCTGCATTAACAGTCCTGACACAACTACATTAATAACAGTAACTGTCTGCATTAACAGTCCTGAACACAACTACATTAATAACAGTAACTGTCTGCATTAACAGTCCTGAACACAACTACATTAATAACAGTAACTGTCTGCATTAACAGTCCTGACACAACTACATTAATAACTGTAACTGTCTGCATTAACAGTCCTGAACACAACTACATTAATAACAGTAACTGTCTGCATTAACAGTCCTGACACAACTACATTAATAACAGTAACTGTCTGCATTAACAGTCCTGAACACAACTACATTAATAACAGTAACTGTCTGCATTAACAGTCCTGAACACAACTACATTAATAACAGTAACTGTCTGCATTAACAGTCCTGAACACAACTACATTAATAACAGTAACTGTCTGCATTAACAGTCTGAACACAACTACATTAATAACAGTAACTGTCTGCATTAACAGTCCTGACACAACTACATTAATAACAGTAACTGTCTGCATTAACAGTCCTGACACAACTACATTAATAACAGTAACTGTCTGCATTAACAGTCTGAACACAACTACATTAATAACAGTAACTGTCTGCATTAACAGTCTGAACACAACTACATTAATAACAGTAACTGTCTGCATTAACAGTCCTGACACAACTACATTAATAACAGTAACTGTCTGTATTAACAGTCCTGACACAACTACATTAATAACAGTAACTGTCTGCATTAACAGTCCTGACACAACTACATTAATAACAGTAACTGTCTGCATTAACAGTCCTGACACAACTACATTAATAACAGTAACTGTCTGCATTAACAGTCTGAACACAACTACATTAATAACAGTAACTGTCTGCATTAACAGTCTGAACACAACTACATTAATAACAGTAAATGTCTGCATTAACAGTCCTGACACAACTACATTAATAACAGTAACTGTCTGCATTAACAGTCCTGACACAACTACATTAATAACAGTAACTGCACAGGAAAAACTGGGGAGTCATTTTCCCAGAGTAATTATTACGGAGTTATTATTTTCCTCTCAAGTAGTCATATTTACTCCATTTGGGGCATAATCATTGCCTGTGGCCAATAGAGTGAGAGTAAAGTTCCAGAAGAGTTTCTATTGGAGTAATACAGCATTGGTCACGCCTACTATCAATATAATTTCCAAATGTGAAGACGCCATCTTTCTCTCTCGGCAAGTCCGTCGCTTCAAGCTCAGGTGTGCAGCAAGAGCGCAATACAGCGATATTTTCCTTGGAAAGTTGGATGCCAAATACCAGGTAAGATTATTATTGTTATTTGTTAATTTATTAAACAGCAATGTGTGTAACTAATTTGCAACATTACAGCTAAGCCACAGAGCCATCTATCACGATGTTCGCATGTTAGCTGCTATACGTTTGCACGCACGCTATTAAATAAACGTTTTACAGTTTTATGGACAAGTATTCAATTATCAACAGTATTGCTATCAGGGACAGTGCACATTAATCAACATGTCGGTTTTCATGTAAAATGTATATGAGCTAGTGTATAGCCAGAAGCAAATTTCCACCTGTATAGGCCTGAGACCATACCTGTAGACCATGCCTGTAGGCTGTTGTTAAAAGTAGTGATATAACTATATCCATACAAAAACTGACTTATTAAGAACATACAAGACAAGTAGACATAGTACAGGAGATGGAACAATTATGTTACATGTTGGCGGATTTTGCTGAAACGGTGGCAGAGACAACGTGTGTTTTACTCTAAATAGAGTCACCGTACATTACAGCCACAGAGCCATCTATCACGATGTTAGCATGTTAGCTGCTAGCACGCACGCTATTAAATAAACGTTTTACAGTTTTATGGACAATAACTTAAGAACAGGTACGTCGGTGCAACATGAGTATTCAATTATCAACAGTATTGCTATCAGGGACAGTGCACATTAATCAACATGTCGGTTTTCATGTAAAATGTATATGAGCTAGTGTTAGCCAGAAGCTAATTTTCACCTGCATGCGGCTATACCTGTATAGGCCTGAGACCATACCTGTAGACCATGCCTGTAGGCTGTTGTTAAAAGTAGTGATATAACTATATCCATACAAAAACTGACGTATTAAGAACATACAAGACAAGTAGACATAGTACAGGAGATGGAACAATTATGTTACATGTTGGCGGATTTTGCTGAAACGGTGGCAGAGACAACGTGTGTTTTACTCTAAATAGAGTCACGTAAATTCGCCGCGATGTGCTGTAGGTTGACTGTTTTACTAGCGGTAAATGGACATAACAAGTTAATTTGACGCACTGTTCGGTTCAACAAGTGTTTATTTGAACCATTGTACTGGGTTGACTAATTTGAATGAATGCCCAACAATTCGCCTCTAGATTGTGGATTGACTCTTTAGTCTTAATGCGGAACCAAACTGTTAGCGCTTGTTTCCGCCCAGACACTTTTCACTGTCGCTCGTTAATGGGTGCACGTGCACAAAGATTTGTGAGACGCTCCATCACCGTAATGTTAGGTATGTGTGTTCTGCCTCCATGTATAATATAATGGAAACTTGTGGAACTAGATAGCCTCACAGTAAATTTCACAGAGTAAATTTTACTCAAACTGAGTCAATTTGAGCCCAAGACGTGAGTAAAGTTTTACTCAGTTTGAGTAAAATGTACTCAGCGATATTTACTGTATGGTGCTTTTGTAATATTTTCTAATTGTAACACTCCTCATAATGCATGAGTTGTTGTGCCCTATATGTATCATCTTAGTAACTGTTATTATTTATTTGCCATCAGATGCAGGCTGTACGTGTTAAACACGTTGACCGGCAGAAATTCATCTGTTTTGAGGGCCAATTGACCTTCACAACTTTTTTGGAGTGTGGTGAGTGAAACATTTTGCACAGCGTGCCGTTGGTTCTCAAAATGGCGTCCGCCTTGATAGTTAGGAACCAAATGGACCCTTATTGGTCTGTAACTCTGACGGTGTACAAATGGACCCCAACGTCCATTGTACACCGTCAAGAGTTAAATTAACATTGATTTTACTATATAAATTGGGGTCCCAAAGATACAAATGCCATTAAATGGGTGCCCTTGGAATTAAAATGGTTGAGAATCACTGCTAGAGCCGTACAAATATTGTCTTATGGGGGTCCATGGCACATCTTTTCAAATGGGGGTCTGTGGGCTAATTGTCAATTTGGGGGGTCCTTGACATGAAATGTTTGAGAACCACTGCCCTATGCAACAACATACTGGGTATCAGTTTAGGCTTTCCCTGCATGTTAATTTAAGCTGTAGGCCTACAGTACAAAGCACAATCCATTTTATTTAGGATAGAGTGAACCTGCAGTGACAGGCAGCGACGCGAGCGAGCGTGATTGCGAAAATGATTAAAATGTATTCGTTTCAATCAGACTATCCTGACCTGCCGCGAGCGACAGCAAACTGAGCGGCGATGTCGTTCCCCCCTCAAATATTCGCTCGCTGTATCTCTAGTTGAGCGATTACGCGGCCGAGTCACGCCCCTAAACACTTTTTATTGGTCAAGAATCGCAGGCTGCTTTGCCCCCGTGTGCTTCCAGGTAACACACACACAGACACACCCGGACACGCGCCGCCTCATATCAGGACAGTGTCGCGCACGATTTCGTCTCCAGTTCGCACGCTCGCTGCCTGTCAGGAACCGGTGTTAAGTATGTCAATTAAGGCTGTCAATCTTCCTCATATGATCACATTTTCAGTGGCTATTTTAATATCCCATTTTATGACATTTTAATTAATACAAATTAAATAAATTGCACAACAGATTTATCAATAAGCTTGTGCAATCTTGTTTTGTATATAGTTGCCAAGAAATTTGAAATTCCTAGTACCTTGGACTTAAAGGTCTATGATGACTCAAACACTGAAGTCGACGACGAGGCGTTTCAATTTCTTCTAAAGAAACCAGACCTGGGTGTGTTGGAGATTTGTTCACCCCAATGTTCAGCCACTGATCGGTATGTAATTTTGATTGTCCCAGTCCACTGTTTATCTAGCAACTGTGAAGATGGATCATTATAGTAAATGCATATCACTGGAAAGTATTGCAGCAGTATGTGTGGTTTCTACACTGTTACAGGTGGTCCAAATTCTGGCGACAGAGCCCCCTTCTTTGAGGAAAACCAGCTAACCACAGACACCCAGTTTCGTGAGGCCAGTGCACTGATGAAGCATACAACTGATGAAGCAATCATCAAGGAGAAGATGAAACAGACCTTCACCCATCGCCAAGAAATGATGCATGACCCAATCAAGTCCTCTGAAATATTCACCACCTTTCCACGATTCCTAGACATCACTGGAATGGTATGTGGCTTGCATTAAAGTCTAACTGAAATAAAAAATGACCTTTTTAAACAATTTAGATCACATCCCTGGTCATAGGGTGAACCTATTTAATAGGGCTGTCCCTGACTAAGGATTTGGATGGTCGACTAGGATTGTTATAAAAAAAAAAAAAAAAAAAAGTATATATATATTTTTTTATCATTCCATTTGGGCTGTGGGGGGTGCTTAATGTCTGAAGGAGTCAACTGAAGGCTTCTTGTCCTCTGCAAAAGCATACAATTGGTCCACTGATGAAATCCTCTTTCAGTGCCTCTGTGCCTGTTTTCGTAGGCAGTTAGCCTCTGGTATGCCTGCCATTAGCGTTAGCCACGCTTCTATGCCTCTTTTCTTTTGAAAAAAATTATAATATATATATATATATATATTTTTTTTTTATAATATTATATTCGACTAAGAGGTTGGCCAGTCGACTACGGCCCCTTTCGACCGATTAGTCGACTAATCGATTAATAGGGGTCAGCCCTACTATTTAACAATGTATGACAAAAAAATTTCAACCATGTTTTATTCCATCTTGTCTGCAGATTGAGCAGGATTTCAGTCTGATGTTTGGTGATGACATCTCTGCAAAGTTCCTGGAGAAGTGGCCTACTTTCTGCAGGCAGAAAGTCCTTGAACAAAGCCGTGGCCTCACCCAGACCGGCGACCTTCAAGACCTGCTTCAGAATGCTGAATCCACAACAGACACAATAGAACTGAACAATGGTATGCTTGAATTAAAGGAATATAATAATGGAAGGGTGAATTGTTTTTTAAACAAATGGAAACACAGCTTTTAGTCAAATGTATTTCTGATTTTTTTTATTTAATTTTTTGTATTTTTAGGATGGGACAGTGAGATGTCCTCCCTCTTGCTCCTTGTCCACCTCCTGCCACCATCACCTCAGGGCCGCAACAAGAGACCGGGAAAGCTCTCAGCCAGAGAAGCCATTGACTCCCTTGTGAAGTTCATAAAGGTAAGGTTAGTTGCCTATATTATCGGCCGATATTGGCATTCAAATGTGATATAGGAAAATATCGGTAAAAAAAAATTTTATTATTTTTTTTACATTTCTATAACCAATCTTACCCAGGCAAGTAAGAACAAATTCTGATTTTATTTATTGTCAAAAGTATGCATAATGTTATGTTAATTCCACAACAAGACATATGTAATGTTAATTACCTGAAATTATTCAGTTTTTTGGGGGGGAAACCCTGCATATATCGGTATCGGTTGATATCGGTATTGGAAATTAAGAGTTGGACAATATCGGTATATCGGTAAAAAAGCCAATATCGAGCATCCCTAGTTACAGTTAAATTAAAGTATAAGAAGGATCACTGTTCTGTCTAGGGGTGCACGATATTGATTTGTTGACCCCGATATCGATACCAATAACTTTCTGCTCCTCAAGGTCGATACCGATAACCGATATATATATTTATTGTATTATAATTATTTATTTTTTTATGTATATTCCTGTAGTTTTGACCTAACCAGATTTATCATGACATGAGCGTTACTATATGAACAAAACAAAGCCAAGAGAACAGTTTTGACTCTTCAAATAAAGTGACTATTTATTTTTCCAAATAAATATAATTTGAGTCGATCACAAAATTCACAATCCGTCAATGTCATTAACAATGTGTTTCCCTGAACAACTAAAAATCAACAGGTATTGTGCTTTGTCAGTAGGGATGCTGTTCACATTTGAACCGATACGGTACCGGTACCTGTGAATCGATACCGGTACCCAACGGTACCTTTTTCGGTACTTTAGTCTCTAAAAATGTAATCTACCTACCTCAGTTGTGAGAAGAAAAAAATCCAAACTTCAAATAACCACATTTTCGACCGTTTTTGGCTTGCCATTGCCCCGACTGCTTTGTTGTTGAATCAAGTCAAATCCTAAATAAGCATATATTGTGCGTGTGAACGTTGACATGAAAAGAAAAAAGTTAAAAAAATATATATATTTTTTTTATTATCAGAGCTATCAATACTTTTATCGGGATGACGTCATAATTGCTGATATCGGCCTGATAATTATCGTGCATCCCTAGTTCTGTCCCTGATATTGACCTGCATGATTGAAATCATGCAAAGACCACTGTTTGCAAACCGTGACTAATTTTAATAGCAAGACTAATGAAGTTCTCTTGTCACAGACTGGGACCAGTATCCAGGGGCATTTGGACAGCATCACGGAGAGCCTTCAACCCTATCTGCTTGCTGTGGGGACCCAGAGGAGTGTGATTCACAAGTACTTCATTGTGATTGACAAACATGCAATCCCTTGTAAGTCACCAGACTCTCTTGCCTCTTTTGATGAGCTTTTCAAAGCTCATTTTGTCTTTGGTACCTCATACAACCGGGATCTGGCCAATATGTACAACTTCTTGCAAACCGCCATTTACAAGATCGATGCTGCTACCACTAATGTCAACCCCAGGGTTAAAGAGATGAGGGCTCGGATGCTGCACTGATTTCTTTTTTATACTGAGAGGATATTTTATGTTGAGGCCTCTGATGCTGCACAGACTTTTGATACTGAGAAGATATTTTATGTTGAGGCCTCTGATGCTGCACATACTTTTGATACTGAGAAGATATTTTATCTTGAGGCCTCTGATGCTGCACAGACTTTTGATACTGAGAAGATATTTTATCTTGAGGCCTCTGATGCTCCAGTGTTTTTTGATAAGATGTTGTGTTTCATTTGCAAAAACTCTCAGGCAAATGCCAATTCACTGATGAGGCACTTGAGGATGATCCACGGACTTTGTTCAGGAAGGACACTTCGTCTTAAATGTGGTCAGCCTGGTTGTTTACATGTCTTTTGCACTTTTTCTGGGTTTCGAAAGCATCTTAAAGCACGTCATCAACCATGTGATGATCCTGGTGAAGGCCGCTCTACAGCTGAACATTTAGCTGAAAGTTATGTTGATGACTTTCCATCAGGCAGTGCCCCTTCTGACCCAGTCCTTCCAGTCCTTCTTAATAATAGTCTTGTAGACAGCTGTGCTGCAACAGTAGCTGAACTTAAAGTGGCAGGTGTAGGTGAAACAATAATCAACTCTTTGGTAACTTCAATGGAAGTGATTGTTGATGATATCCATAATCAAGCAAAACAATATGTGAGGCAGTGTCTATCTTTACAGGAACCTATCAAAAGTGAGGTTGAGTGTAAAATTGATCAGTGTTTTGAAGAAATTGAAAATCCCTTTTGTATCTTAAATTCTGAAACTAAGAGAAGGCAATATTTTACAGAGAAGTGGGGAAGGGTAGACCCAGTTGAATATGTCCTTGGTACAAGATTTGATACCCTGCGCAATCGGACTACTGGAACTTATGATCAGGCTGTTGTTACTGATAAATGTGTTTATATCCCAATTTTGAAAACATTAGACTTTATTTACAAACACCCTAATATAGAAGAGATGATGCAGAGTGATTCCAGTTTAAGAGAAGATCTTCTTAATGACTTGTGTGATGGAGAGTTTTTCAAGAGTCATCCTCTATTTTCAAAACAGAAGCATGCAATTCAGGTGCAGCTTTTCTATGATGATTTTGAATGCGCGAATCCGTTGGGGAGTAAAAAGGGAATACATAAATTAGGAGCAATCTATTTCACCTTGCGTAATTTTTCTCCAAAGTACAACTCAATTCTGCTTAATATTCATTTGGTCGCTTTATTCCATGCCCAAGACATTAAAACACATGGCTTTTCTAAAATACTTGCTCCACTTGTGGAAGATATTAAAACAGGTGACAACCTTGGTATTCACGGTTTGTTTGGTTTCGTAGAATCATTCAGTGCCAGATATTGTTGCCGCTTTTGTCTTGCTGAGAAAGAGGACTTTCAGACAGAATTCAAAGAAGATTCACCCAAGATAGTTATGCGAACTCGAGCACTTCATGCAGAACACTGCCACACAATGGAGACTACTATTGGTCTTCCCTATGTGATGGGAGTTAAATGTTCTTGCATTCTAAATTCCTTGCAGTACTTCAATACATGTGACAATTTCTCTGTTGATATTATGCATGATATCTTGGAGGGTGTGGCGCAATATGAAATGAAACTGCTAATACTACACTTGATTAAAAACTACACAACATCAAAGGAAATAGACTTGAGAATTAAGAGCTTTAACTATGGTTACCTGGAACAAAACAACAAGCCACCTGCATTGAAGTTAGTAGAGACCTCAAATGACTTGGGGTTAAATGCAATCCAATCTTGGTGTTTACTTCGCAATCTACCACTTATCTTTGGAGACTTGGTTTGTCCAAATGATCAAGACTGGTATTTGCTTCTGCTGTTGCTTCAAATAGCAGATATTGTATTTTCTCCCAGGTTATCAACTGGCATTACTATTTATTTAAAACACTTGATTGCAGAGCACCACGGGTTATTCAAGCATTTGTTTCCCAACAGGAGGCTACTACCAAAGCATCATTTTATGGTGCACTATCCTACATGTATTCGTAAAATTGGACCACTTTTGCATGTCTGGTGCATGCGCTATGAAGCGAAGCATAATTTCTTTAAAAAACAACTAACAAGCTTCAAAAATATAACTAAAACGTTGGCAAAGAAACACCAAAGTCAAGTAGCATACAATTGGCAGACATTTGATCCCAACAGACTGGTGCTTGGTCCAAGTAAAATGGTAGCATTAAATGTGATGGACAGAGGCTGTGAGATAGCGGAGACTCTTCAGGTACCAAGTGACACCAAGGTGTTAAATGTTAGATGGGCCAAACACCATGGAAATATGTATCGTCCAGGTTTAGTTGTTTGTCTTAAAGTTCTTAGTGAGGTTCCAGTTTTTCACAAAATCCACCGTGTTGTTCTTAAAGATGAGAGGTTACTGTTGTTTACATTTGCACTACAAACCGTGTCTCTGGATGACCATTTTTATGCATTTAAAGTTGTGTGTACTACAGATGGACCTCATGTAGTTGATGTCAAAGAGCTTTTGTTTTACAAAGCATTCGATATACAGATGTCATACAGTGATGACGATTCAAGCTCATTTATTGTTCCATACTGTTTCCTGTGATTTAAAAAAGGAAAAGAGAAAATCACTAAGCTCTTGAACTATTGCACTGGGGATGAACACTATTAGTTTTCTTTTATTTCTTTGGGGTGAACAGATGCTGCTGTCACTTTATAGAGGCCAAAATGTAATTGATCGATTACTCTCCCCATGAAGCCTTAATTGAAGTCATGGTGATTTCTTTTTGTTGCATTCCTGAGCCAATAATTTGATGACTGGCTTGAATTATTGGCTCAGGAATGCGACAAACAAACAAATCTCCATGAATTCAAGGATTCATGGGGTGTGTAATTGGTAGATTTCTTTTTTTGGGTGAGCTATCCCTTTTTAAAAGGGTGTACAGATGCTGCTGTCACTTTACAGAGGCCAAAATGTTATTGATCGATTACTCTCCCCATGAAGCCTTAATTGAAGTCATGGTGATTTCTTTTTGATGCATTCCTGAGCCAATAATTTGATGACTGGCTTGAATTATTGGCTCAGGAATGCGACAAACAAACAAATCTCCATGAATTCAAGGATTCATGGGGTGTGTAATTGGTAGATTTCTTTTTTTGGGTGAGCTATCCCTTTTTAAAAGGGTGCAGATGCTGCTGTCACTTTACAGAGGCCAAAATGTAATTGTCTTTTATTTATGACCTTTTTTCTATCGATTACTCTCCCCATGAAGCCTTGAAGTCATGGTGATTTTTGTATATAATGGAGTTGTTTGCAGAGGGGCTCACTTAATCTAACAATCACGTAGACATATACCAAGTGTGATTAGCAAGAGAGGAATGTTTGTGACAAGTGTAATGTAAAAAGATTAGGAAGGATCCACACCAAGCAAGTTCTTCCTCAGACGTGTTTTTTTTTTTTTTTTACTATGTTACATTACATTGGGCGTATAGAAACAAAGATCATTTCAAAGTACAAACATATACAGTACCTGTGTGACATTTTGGATGAGGCTAGGCTCCATGTTAATAAGCAACTTGGGGTGAACAAATCTCCAACACACCCATGTCTGGTTTCTTTAACTGAAACCCCTCCTTGTCGACTTCAGTGTTTTAAGTCATCATAGACCTTTAAGTCCAAGGTACTAGGAATTTCAAATTTCTTGGCAACTGAAAACAAAGATTGCACAAGCTTATTGATGAATCTTATTTTATTAATGACCTTTTTTTTTCTATCGATCGCCCCTTGAAGTCATGATTCTCACACGCTGTTGTAAAACTGTTTGCATCCCAAAGGATATGCCTGCATGTTGCAAATAAAAGTGCATTGTTAAATACTGATTTCTGCTTTGCCCCCGTTTATTTTAAATGTATTATTCCAGAGTAAATTATTATTTAATTCTATATTGAGTGAAATATGATATTCTATATTGAGTGAAATCTATTCTATATTGAGTGAACTACAACTCCATATTGAGGGAATTACAACTCTATATTGATTAAAATACCACTCTATATTGAGTGAAATATGATATTCTATATCGAGTGAAATCTATTCTATATTGAGTGAACTACAACTCCATATTGAGGGAATTACAACTCTATATTGATTAAAATACCACTCTATATTGAGTGAAATATAACTTTAAGTATCTCTATATTGAGTGAAATATAACTTAAAATATCTCTATATTGAGTGAAATATAACTCTATTGAGTGAAATATAACTCTATATTGATTAAAATACCACTCTATATTGAGTGAAATATAACTTAAAATATCTCTATATTGAGTGAAAAATAACTCTATAGATTAAAAAAACACTCCATATTGAGGGAATTATAACTCTATGTTGAGGCAATTACTACTCTTATACAGAGTCAAATACAACTCTATTGATGGGATCACAACTCTACGGAGTAAATACAACTCTGTGTTGAGTGAAATGATGTTAGAGTTGTTTTTACTTTATGCTAAATGGAGTAAATTGGTATTTTGTAGAGTTAAATGTTAACACTAAATGGAGTAGAAATAACTCTGAAGATTTAACTCTGTGACAAGAGTCATTTTCACTCTATTTGGAGTCGGAGCCAATACTGTCTTTTGGGAGTAAAATTTTACTCAATTTGAGTAAATTTTACTCTGCGAATTTTCCTGTGTGTCTGCATTAACAGTCCTGACACAACTACATTAATAACAGTAACTGTCTGCATTAACAGTCTGAACACAACTACATTAATAACAGTAACTGTCTGCATTAACAGTCTGAACACAACTACATTAATAACAGTAACTGTCTGCATTAACAGTCCTGACACAACTACATTAATAACAGTAACTGTCTGCATTAACAGTCCTGACACAACTACATTAATAACAGTAACTGTCTGCATTAACAGTCTGAACACAACTACATTAATAACAGTAACTGTCTGCATTAACAGTCTGAACACAACTACATTAATAACAGTAACTGTCTGCATTAACAGTCCTGACACAACTACATTAATAACAGTAACTGTCTGCATTAACAGTCCTGACACAACTACATTAATAACAGTAACTGTCTGCATTAACAGTCTGAACACAACTACATTAATAACAGTAACTCTCTGCATTAACAGTCCTGACACAACTACATTAATAACAGTAACTGTCTGCATTAACAGTCCTGAACACAACTACATTAATAACAGTAACTGTCTGCATTAACAGTCCTGACACAACTACATTAATAACAGTAACTGTCTGCATTAACAGTCCTGACACAACTACATTAATAACAGTAACTGTCTGCATTAACAGTCTGAACACAACTACATTAATAACAGTAACTGTCTGCATTAACAGTCCTGACACAACTACATTAATAACAGTAACTGTCTGCATTAACAGTCCTGACACAACTACATTAATAACAGTAACTGTCTGCATTAACAGTCCTGACACAACTACATTAATAACAGTAACTGTCTGCATTAACAGTCCTGACACAACTACATTAATAACAGTAACTGTCTGCATTAACAGTCCTGACACAACTACATTAATAACAGTAACTGTCTGCATTAACAGTCCTGAACACAACTACATTAATAACAGTAACTGTCTGCATTAACAGTCCTGAACACAACTACATTAATAACAGTAACTGTCTGCATTAACAGTCCTGACACAACTACATTAATAACAGTAACTGTCTGCATTAACAGTCTGAACACAACTACATTAATAACAGTAACTGTCTGAATTAACAGTCCTGACACAACTACATTAATAACAGTAACTGTCTGCATTAACAGTCCTGAACACAACTACATTAATAACAGTAACTGTCTGCATTAACAGTCCTGACACAACTACATTAATAACAGTAACTGTCTGCATTAACAGTCCTGACACAACTACATTAATAACAGTAACTGTCTGCATTAACAGTCTGAACACAACTACATTAATAACAGTAACTGTCTGCATTAACAGTCTGAACACAACTACATTAATAACAGTAACTGTCTGCATTAACAGTCCTGACACAACTACATTAATAACAGTAACTGTCTGCATTAACAGTCTGAACACAACTACATTAATAACAGTAACTCTCTGCATTAACAGCCCTGACACAACTACATTAATAACAGTAACTGTCTGCATTAACAGTCCTGAACACAACTACATTAATAACAGTAACTGTCTGCATTAACAGTCCTGACACAACTACATTAATAACAGTAACTGTCTGCATTAACAGTCCTGACACAACTACATTAATAACAGTAACTGTCTGCATTAACAGTCTGAACACAACTACATTAATAACAGTAACTGTCTGCATTAACAGTCCTGACACAACTACATTAATAACAGTAACTGTCTGCATTAACAGTCCTGACACAACTACATTAATAACAGTAACTGTCTGCATTAACAGTCCTGACACAACTACATTAATAACAGTAACTGTCTGCATTAACAGTCCTGACACAACTACATTAATAACAGTAACTGTCTGCATTAACAGTCCTGACACAACTACATTAATAACAGTAACTGTCTGCATTAACAGTCCTGAACACAACTACATTAATAACAGTAACTGTCTGCATTAACAGTCTGAACACAACTACATTAATAACAGTAACTGTCTGCATTAACAGTCCTGACACAACTACATTAATAACAGTAACTGTCTGCATTAACAGTCCTGACACAACTACATTAATAACAGTAACTGTCTGCATTAACAGTCCTGACACAACTACATTAATAACAGTAACTGTCTGCATTAACAGTCCTGACACAACTACATTAATAACAGTAACTGTCTGCATTAACAGTCCTGACACAACTACATTAATAACAGACACTGTCTGCATTAACAGTCCTGAACACAACTACATTAATAACAGTAACTGTCTGCATTAACAGTCCTGAACACAACTACATTAATAACAGTAACTGTCTGCATTAACAGTCCTGACACAACTACATTAATAACAGTAACTGTCTGCATTAACAGTCTGAACACAACTACATTAATAACAGTAACTGTCTGAATTAACAGTCCTGACACAACTACATTAATAACAGTAACTGTCTGCATTAACAGTCCTGAACACAACTACATTAATAACAGTAACTGTCTGCATTAACAGTCCTGACACAACTACATTAATAACAGTAACTGTCTGCATTAACAGTCCTGACACAACTACATTAATAACAGTAACTGTCTGCATTAACAGTCTGAACACAACTACATTAATAACAGTAACTGTCTGCATTAACAGTCCTGAACACAACTACATTAATAACAGTAACTGTCTGCATTAACAGTCCTGACACAACTACATTAATAACAGTAACTGTCTGCATTAACAGTCCTGACACAACTACATTAATAACAGTAACTGGCTGCATTAACAGTCCTGACACAACTACATTAATAACAGTAACTGTCTGCATTAACAGTCTGAACACAACTACATTAATAACAGTAACTGTCTGCATTAACAGTCTGAACACAACTACATTAATAACAGTAACTGTCTGCATTAACAGTCCTGACACAACTACATTAATAACAGTAACTGTCTGCATTAACAGTCCTGACACAACTACATTAATAACAGTAACTGTCTGCATTAACAGTCTGAACACAACTACATTAATAACAGTAACTGTCTGCATTAACAGTCCTGACACAACTACATTAATAACAGTAACTGTCTGCATTAACAGTCCTGAACACAACTACATTAATAACAGTAACTGTCTGCATTAACAGTCCTGACACAACTACATTAATAACAGTAACTGTCTGCATTAACAGTCCTGACACAACTACATTAATAACAGTAACTGTCTGCATTAACAGTCCTGACACAACTACATTAATAACAGTAACTGTCTGCATTAACAGTCCTGACACAACTACATTAATAACAGTAACTGTCTGCATTAACAGTCCTGACACAACTACATTAATAACAGTAACTGTCTGCATTAACAGTCTGAACACAACTACATTAATAACAGTAACTGTCTGCATTAACAGTCTGAACACAACTACATTAATAACAGTAACTGTCTGCATTAACAGTCCTGACACAACTACATTAATAACAGTAACTGTCTGCATTAACAGTCCTGAACACAACTACATTAATAACAGTAACTGTCTGCATTAACAGTCCTGACACAACTACATTAATAACAGTAACTGTCTGCATTAACAGTCCTGAACACAACTACATTAATAACAGTAACTGTCTGCATTAACAGTCCTGACACAACTACATTAATAACAGTAACTGTCTGCATTAACAGTCTGAACACAACTACATTAATAACAGTAACTGTCTGCATTAACAGTCTGAACACAACTACATTAATAACAGTAACTGTCTGCATTAACAGTCCTGAACACAACTACATTAATAACAGTAACTGTCTGCATTAACAGTCCTGACACAACTACATTAATAACAGTAACTGTCTGCATTAACAGTCCTGCCACAACTACATTAATAACAGTAACAGTCTGCATTAACAGTCCTGACACAACTACATTAATAACAGTAACTGTCTGAATTAACAGTCCTGACACAACTACATTAATAACAGTAACTGTCTGCATTAACAGTCCTGAACACAACTACATTAATAACAGTAACTGTCTGCATTAACAGTCCTGACACAACTACATTAATAACAGTAACTGTCTGCATTAACAGTCCTGACACAACTACATTAATAACAGTAACTGTCTGCATTAACAGTCTGAACACAACTACATTAATAACAGTAACTGTCTGCATTAACAGTCTGAACACAACTACATTAATAACAGTAACTGTCTGCATTAACAGTCCTGACACAACTACATTAATAACAGTAACTGTCTGCATTAACAGTCTGAACACAACTACATTAATAACAGTAACTCTCTGCATTAACAGCCCTGACACAACTACATTAATAACAGTAACTGTCTGCATTAACAGTCCTGAACACAACTACATTAATAACAGTAACTGTCTGCATTAACAGTCCTGACACAACTACATTAATAACAGTAACTGTCTGCATTAACAGTCCTGACACAACTACATTAATAACAGTAACTGTCTGCATTAACAGTCTGAACACAACTACATTAATAACAGTAACTGTCTGCATTAACAGTCTGAACACAACTACATTAATAACAGTAACTGTCTGCATTAACAGTCCTGACACAACTACATTAATAACAGTAACTGTCTGCATTAACAGTCCTGACACAACTACATTAATAACAGTAACTGTCTGCATTAACAGTCTGAACACAACTACATTAATAACAGTAACTGTCTGCATTAACAGTCTGAACACAACTACATTAATAACAGTAACTGTCTGCATTAACAGTCCTGACACAACTACATTAATAACAGTAACTGTCTGCATTAACAGTCCTGACACAACTACATTAATAACAGTAACTGTCTGCATTAACAGTCTGAACACAACTACATTAATAACAGTAACTATCTGCATTAACAGTCCTGACACAACTACATTAATAACAGTAACTGTCTGCATTAACAGTCCTGAACACAACTACATTAATAACAGTAACTGTCTGCATTAACAGTCCTGACACAACTACATTAATAACAGTAACTGTCTGCATTAACAGTCCTGACACAACTACATTAATAACAGTAACTGTCTGCATTAACAGTCTGAACACAACTACATTAATAACAGTAACTGTCTGCATTAACAGTCCTGACACAACTACATTAATAACAGTAACTGTCTGCATTAACAGTCCTGACACAACTACATTAATAACAGTAACTGTCTGCATTAACAGTCCTGACACAACTACATTAATAACAGTAACTGTCTGCATTAACAGTCCTGACACAACTACATTAATAACAGTAACTGTCTGCATTAACAGTCCTGACACAACTACATTAATAACAGTAACTGTCTGCATTAACAGTCCTGAACACAACTACATTAATAACAGTAACTGTCTGCATTAACAGTCCTGAACACAACTACATTAATAACAGTAACTGTCTGCATTAACAGTCCTGACACAACTACATTAATAACAGTAACTGTCTGCATTAACAGTCTGAACACAACTACATTAATAACAGTAACTGTCTGAATTAACAGTCCTGACACAACTACATTAATAACAGTAACTGTCTGCATTAACAGTCCTGAACACAACTACATTAATAACAGTAACTGTCTGCATTAACAGTCCTGACACAACTACATTAATAACAGTAACTGTCTGCATTAACAGTCCTGACACAACTACATTAATAACAGTAACTGTCTGCATTAACAGTCTGAACACAACTACATTAATAACAGTAACTGTCTGCATTAACAGTCTGAACACAACTACATTAATAACAGTAACTGTCTGCATTAACAGTCCTGACACAACTACATTAATAACAGTAACTGTCTGCATTAACAGTCTGAACACAACTACATTAATAACAGTAACTCTCTGCATTAACAGCCCTGACACAACTACATTAATAACAGTAACTGTCTGCATTAACAGTCCTGAACACAACTACATTAATAACAGTAACTGTCTGCATTAACAGTCCTGACACAACTACATTAATAACAGTAACTGTCTGCATTAACAGTCCTGACACAACTACATTAATAACAGTAACTGTCTGCATTAACAGTCTGAACACAACTACATTAATAACAGTAACTGTCTGCATTAACAGTCCTGACACAACTACATTAATAACAGTAACTGTCTGCATTAACAGTCCTGACACAACTACATTAATAACAGTAACTGTCTGCATTAACAGTCCTGACACAACTACATTAATAACAGTAACTGTCTGCATTAACAGTCCTGACACAACTACATTAATAACAGTAACTGTCTGCATTAACAGTCCTGACACAACTACATTAATAACAGTAACTGTCTGCATTAACAGTCCTGAACACAACTACATTAATAACAGTAACTGTCTGCATTAACAGTCCTGAACACAACTACATTAATAACAGTAACTGTCTGCATTAACAGTCCTGACACAACTACATTAATAACAGTAACTGTCTGCATTAACAGTCCTGACACAACTACATTAATAACAGTAACTGTCTGCATTAACAGTCCTGACACAACTACATTAATAACAGTAACTGTCTGCATTAACAGTCCTGACACAACTACATTAATAACAGTAACTGTCTGCATTAACAGTCCTGACACAACTACATTAATAACAGACACTGTCTGCATTAACAGTCCTGAACACAACTACATTAATAACAGTAACTGTCTGCATTAACAGTCCTGAACACAACTACATTAATAACAGTAACTGTCTGCATTAACAGTCCTGACACAACTACATTAATAACAGTAACTGTCTGCATTAACAGTCTGAACACAACTACATTAATAACAGTAACTGTCTGAATTAACAGTCCTGACACAACTACATTAATAACAGTAACTGTCTGCATTAACAGTCCTGACACAACTACATTAATAACAGTAACTGTCTGCATTAACAGTCCTGACACAACTACATTAATAACAGTAACTGTCTGCATTAACAGTCCTGACACAACTACATTAATAACAGTAACTGTCTGCATTAACAGTCCTGAACACAACTACATTAATAACAGTAACTGTCTGCATTAACAGTCCTGAACACAACTACATTAATAACAGTAACTGTCTGCATTAACAGTCCTGACACAACTACATTAATAACAGTAACTGTCTGCATTAACAGTCCTGACACAACTACATTAATAACAGTAACTGTCTGCATTAACAGTCCTGACACAACTACATTAATAACAGTAACTGTCTGCATTAACAGTCTGAACACAACTACATTAATAACAGTAACTGTCTGCATTAACAGTCTGAACACAACTACATTAATAACAGTAACTGTCTGCATTAACAGTCCTGACACAACTACATTAATAACAGTAACTGTCTGCATTAACAGTCCTGACACAACTACATTAATAACAGTAACTGTCTGCATTAACAGTCTGAACACAACTACATTAATAACAGTAACTGTCTGCATTAACAGTCCTGACACAACTACATTAATAACAGTAACTGTCTGCATTAACAGTCCTGAACACAACTACATTAATAACAGTAACTGTCTGCATTAACAGTCCTGACACAACTACATTAATAACAGTAACTGTCTGCATTAACAGTCCTGACACAACTACATTAATAACAGTAACTGTCTGCATTAACAGTCCTGACACAACTACATTAATAACAGTAACTGTCTGCATTAACAGTCCTGACACAACTACATTAATAACAGTAACTGTCTGCATTAACAGTCCTGACACAACTACATTAATAACAGTAACTGTCTGCATTAACAGTCTGAACACAACTACATTAATAACAGTAACTGTCTGCATTAACAGTCTGAACACAACTACATTAATAACAGTAACTGTCTGCATTAACAGTCCTGACACAACTACATTAATAACAGTAACTGTCTGCATTAACAGTCCTGAACACAACTACATTAATAACAGTAACTGTCTGCATTAACAGTCCTGACACAACTACATTAATAACAGTAACTGTCTGCATTAACAGTCCTGAACACAACTACATTAATAACAGTAACTGTCTGCATTAACAGTCCTGACACAACTACATTAATAACAGTAACTGTCTGCATTAACAGTCTGAACACAACTACATTAATAACAGTAACTGTCTGCATTAACAGTCTGAACACAACTACATTAATAACAGTAACTGTCTGCATTAACAGTCCTGAACACAACTACATTAATAACAGTAACTGTCTGCATTAACAGTCCTGACACAACTACATTAATAACAGTAACTGTCTGCATTAACAGTCCTGCCACAACTACATTAATAACAGTAACAGTCTGCATTAACAGTCCTGACACAACTACATTAATAACAGTAACTGTCTGAATTAACAGTCCTGACACAACTACATTAATAACAGTAACTGTCTGCATTAACAGTCCTGAACACAACTACATTAATAACAGTAACTGTCTGCATTAACAGTCCTGACACAACTACATTAATAACAGTAACTGTCTGCATTAACAGTCCTGACACAACTACATTAATAACAGTAACTGTCTGCATTAACAGTCTGAACACAACTACATTAATAACAGTAACTGTCTGCATTAACAGTCTGAACACAACTACATTAATAACAGTAACTGTCTGCATTAACAGTCCTGACACAACTACATTAATAACAGTAACTGTCTGCATTAACAGTCTGAACACAACTACATTAATAACAGTAACTCTCTGCATTAACAGCCCTGACACAACTACATTAATAACAGTAACTGTCTGCATTAACAGTCCTGAACACAACTACATTAATAACAGTAACTGTCTAGATTAACAGTCCTGACACAACTACATTAATAACAGTAACTGTCTGCATTAACAGTCCTGACACAACTACATTAATAACAGTAACTGTCTGCATTAACAGTCTGAACACAACTACATTAATAACAGTAACTGTCTGCATTAACAGTCCTGACACAACTACATTAATAACAGTAACTGTCTGCATTAACAGTCCTGACACAACTACATTAATAACAGTAACTGTCTGCATTAACAGTCCTGACACAACTACATTAATAACAGTAACTGTCTGCATTAACAGTCCTGACACAACTACATTAATAACAGTAACTGTCTGCATTAACAGTCCTGACACAACTACATTAATAACAGTAACTGTCTGCATTAACAGTCCTGAACACAACTACATTAATAACAGTAACTGTCTGCATTAACAGTCTGAACACAACTACATTAATAACAGTAACTGTCTGCATTAACAGTCCTGACACAACTACATTAATAACAGTAACTGTCTGCATTAACAGTCCTGACACAACTACATTAATAACAGTAACTGTCGGCATTAACAGTCCTGACACAACTACATTAATAACAGTAACTGTCTGCATTAACAGTCCTGACACAACTACATTAATAACAGTAACTGTCTGCATTAACAGTCCTGACACAACTACATTAATAACAGTAACTGTCTGCATTAACAGTCCTGAACACAACTACATTAATAACAGTAACTGTCTGCATTAACAGTCCTGAACACAACTACATTAATAACAGTAACTGTCTGCATTAACAGTCCTGACACAACTACATTAATAACAGTAACTGTCTGCATTAACAGTCTGAACACAACTACATTAATAACAGTAACTGTCTGAATTAACAGTCCTGACACAACTACATTAATAACAGTAACTGTCTGCATTAACAGTCCTGAACACAACTACATTAATAACAGTAACTGTCTGCATTAACAGTCCTGACACAACTACATTAATAACAGTAACTGTCTGCATTAACAGTCCTGACACAACTACATTAATAACAGTAACTGTCTGCATTAACAGTCTGAACACAACTACATTAATAACAGTAACTGTCTGCATTAACAGTCCTGAACACAACTACATTAATAACAGTAACTGTCTGCATTAACAGTCCTGACACAACTACATTAATAACAGTAACTGTCTGCATTAACAGTCCTGACACAACTACATTAATAACAGTAACTGTCTGCATTAACAGTCCTGACACAACTACATTAATAACAGTAACTGTCTGCATTAACAGTCTGAACACAACTACATTAATAACAGTAACTGTCTGCATTAACAGTCTGAACACAACTACATTAATAACAGTAACTGTCTGCATTAACAGTCCTGACACAACTACATTAATAACAGTAACTGTCTGCATTAACAGTCCTGACACAACTACATTAATAACAGTAACTGTCTGCATTAACAGTCTGAACACAACTACATTAATAACAGTAACTGTCTGCATTAACAGTCCTGACACAACTACATTAATAACAGTAACTGTCTGCATTAACAGTCCTGAACACAACTACATTAATAACAGTAACTGTCTGCATTAACAGTCCTGACACAACTACATTAATAACAGTAACTGTCTGCATTAACAGTCCTGACACAACTACATTAATAACAGTAACTGTCTGCATTAACAGTCCTGACACAACTACATTAATAACAGTAACTGTCTGCATTAACAGTCCTGACACAACTACATTAATAACAGTAACTGTCTGCATTAACAGTCCTGACACAACTACATTAATAACAGTAACTGTCTGCATTAACAGTCTGAACACAACTACATTAATAACAGTAACTGTCTGCATTAACAGTCTGAACACAACTACATTAATAACAGTAACTGTCTGCATTAACAGTCCTGACACAACTACATTAATAACAGTAACTGTCTGCATTAACAGTCCTGAACACAACTACATTAATAACAGTAACTGTCTGCATTAACAGTCCTGACACAACTACATTAATAACAGTAACTGTCTGCATTAACAGTCCTGAACACAACTACATTAATAACAGTAACTGTCCTGCATTAACAGTCCTGACACAACTACATTAATAACAGTAACTGTCTGCATTAACAGTCTGAACACAACTACATTAATAACAGTAACTGTCTGCATTAACAGTCTGAACACAACTACATTAATAACAGTAACTGTCTGCATTAACAGTCCTGACACAACTACATTAATAACAGTAACTGTCTGCATTAACAGTCCTGACACAACTACATTAATAACAGTAACTGTCTGCATTAACAGTCTGAACACAACTACATTAATAACAGTAACTGTCTGCATTAACAGTCCTGACACAACTACATTAATAACAGTAACTGTCTGCATTAACAGTCCTGAACACAACTACATTAATAACAGTAACTGTCTGCATTAACAGTCCTGACACAACTACATTAATAACAGTAACTGTCTGCATTAACAGTCCTGACACAACTACATTAATAACAGTAACTGTCTGCATTAACAGTCTGAACACAACTACATTAATAACAGTAACTGTCTGCATTAACAGTCTGAACACAACTACATTAATAACAGTAACTGTCTGCATTAACAGTCTGAACACAACTACATTAATAACAGTAACTGTCTGCATTAACAGTCCTGACACAACTACATTAATAACAGTAACTGTCTGCATTAACAGTCCTGACACAACTACATTAATAACAGTAACTGTCTGCACATTAACAGTCTGAACACAACTACATTAATAACAGTAACTGTCTGCATTAACAGTCCTGAACACAACTACATTAATAACAGTAACTGTCTGCATTAACAGTCCTGAACACAACTACATTAATAACAGTAACTGTCTGCATTAACATTCCTGAACACAACTACATTAATAACAGTAACTGTCTGCATTAACAGTCTGAACACAACTACATTAATAACAGTAACTGTCTGCATTAACAGTCCTGACACAACTACATTAATAACAGTAACTGTCTGCATTAACAGTCCTGACACAACTACATTAATAACAGTAACTGTCTGCATTAACAGTCTGAACACAACTACATTAATAACAGTAACTGTCTGCATTAACAGTCCTGAACACAACTACATTAATAACAGTAACTGTCTGCATTAACAGTCTGAACACAACTACATTAATAACAGTAACTGTCTGCATTAACATTCCTGACACAACTACATTAATAACAGTAACTGTCTGCATTAACAGTCCTGACACAACTACATTAATAACAGTAACTGTCTGCATTAACAGTCCTGAACACAACTACATTAATAACAGTAACTGTCTGCATTAACAGTCCTGAACACAACTACATTAATAACAGTAACTGTCTGCATTAACAGTCTGAACACAACTACATTAATAACAGTAACTGTCTGCATTAACAGTCCTGACACAACTACATTAATAACAGTAACTGTCTGCATTAACAGTCCTGACACAACTACATTAATAACAGTAACTGTCTGCATTAACAGTCCTGACACAACTACATTAATAACAGTAACTGTCTGCATTAACAGTCTGAACACAACTACATTAATAACAGTAACTGTCTGCATTAACAGTCCTGAACACAACTACATTAATAACAGTAACTGTCTGCATTAACAGTCCTGAACACAACTACATTAATAACAGTAACTGTCTGCATTAACATTCCTGAACACAACTACATTAATAACAGTAACTGTCTGCATTAACAGTCCTGAACACAACTACATTAATAACAGTAACTGTCTGCATTAACAGTCTGAACACAACTACATTAATAACAGTAACTGTCTGCATTAACAGTCCTGACACAACTACATTAATAACAGTAACTGTCTGCATTAACAGTCCTGACACAACTACATTAATAACAGTAACTGTCTGCATTAACAGTCTGAACACAACTACATTAATAACAGTAACTGTCTGCATTAACAGTCCTGAACACAACTACATTAATAACAGTAACTGTCTGCATTAACAGTCTGAACACAACTACATTAATAACAGTAACTGTCTGCATTAACAGTCCTGACACAACTACATTAATAACAGTAACTGTCTGCATTAACAGTCCTGACACAACGACATTAATAACAGTAACTGTCTGCATTAACAGTCTGAACACAACTACATTAATAACAGTAACTGTCTGCATTAACAGTCCTGAACACAACTACATTAATAACAGTAACTGTCTGCATTAACAGTCTGAACACAACTACATTAATAACAGTAACTGTCTGCATTAACAGTCCTGACACAACTACATTAATAACAGTAACTGTCTGCATTAACAGTCCTGACACAACTACATTAATAACAGTAACTGTCTGCATTAACAGTCCTGACACAACTACATTAATAACAGTAACTGTCTGCATTAACAGTCTGAACACAACTACATTAATAACAGTAACTGTCTGCATTAACAGTCCTGAACACAACTACATTAATAACAGTAACTGTCTGCATTAACAGTCTGAACACAACTACATTAATAACGTTAGGTTATGACTATAACCAAGTTCTGTTAGTTAGGGGCGATGCTTGGCATCGCCTTCTGCACTATCTCGCGTACGTGCACGCGTACTGAATAAACCACAAATGTACCTCTAATACCAGTATTAGTCTGACCACACCCCTCATCAGCTTACCTTCATAAGCAGGTGTGTGGTCACCTGCTCTCCTCCTTCCCAAGCTTTCACCACAAGGTGAGGACAAGGGCTGCAGCGGCGTCCGATGCCAAGCATCGCCCCTAACTAACAGAACTTGGTTATAGTCATAACCTAACGTTCTGTATCGTTAGTGGCTTAGCTTGGCATCGCCTTCTGCACAAGGGAGGCCAAGCGGAGCCACTTGGCTGACAAATACACCCCGCTGACAGCCCCCCAAAACCATCAGAACAGGGAGGGCCGAGCCCCCCCGACCCCCCCTAATGGAGGGTAGCCCCCCTATTAGGGACGTCACGGGAGGGCGACGGACCCGACCGTGCGAAGAGGCACTCAAGCAACTCAACGCACAGGGTGAGCAGACCGTGGCTTGACCCACGACTACACACACGCACAACCCGCATGCCACCCGGGAA
>NW_028169786.1:0-13669 GCF_963971535.1 Notolepis coatsorum | reverse complement strand
GAACTAATTGGATAACTGGGGTTGCAACAAAAGTGCAACTAGGGCTAAAAACCCAACGAAATAAAATAATAATAATAATAATAAATAATTATGCTTCTTAGCAGACTTCTTAGCTTAACATTCCAGGGAACTAATGGGATAACTGGGGATGTTGTTTGCTCCTGACAAGAGTCTCAAAGTCTGGGGTGATGGTAGACAAAGCAACTCTGAGGTCATGCTCAATGTCCAACCTGTTCCTCTGCTTTGTCTTCAGCTGGACCAGAGCTGAGAAGCCACTTTCACAAAGATAGGTAGTGCAAAAAAAAATATTATAAAAAAATAAAAATACATTTTATTTTTAAACTTTTTTTGTAACTTTCTTTTTTACACACACATCCGCGACCCACTCAAAATGGCCCCGCGACCCACTTTTGGGTCGCGACCCACCAGTTGAAAAAACACTGGTCTAAAGGACCCCACTTTGTGAATCCCAGTATGTATACTGTTCAATAAAAGAACCCTAGTATATCTATATAGTTCAATAAAAGTGAGGGATTAGATGAAGTGCAGTGCTGGATGAAACAGCAGCAGCAGAGTGTCAGTAGAGCGTGATGGATCCTCCCTCCGTTCACCACCAGAACTGTCCCCCAACACCCTCCTCCTGACACCACGGTCCCAGAGAAACTATAGCCATCCTCCACCAATCTGTTTCATCTGTCACCTCACTGCTCGTCTCCCTCTCTCTCTCTCTCTCTCTCTCTCTCTCTCTCTCTCTCTCTCTCTCTCTCTCTCTCTCTCTCTCTCTCTCTCTCTCTCTCTCTCTATCTATCTCTCGCTCTCTTTCTCTCTCCTTCTCTCTCAGTCCTATTTCCCCCCCCCCTCTCTCTCTCTCTCTCTCTCTCTCTCTCTCTCTCTCTCTCTCTCTATCTCTCTCTCCTTCTCTCTCTTGTTCTCTCTCTCTCCTTCTCTCTCTTGTTTTCTCTCTCTCTCCTCTCTATCTATCTCCTTATCTCTCTCCTCTCTCTGTCCTCTGTCTTTTTCCTTCTCTCTCTCTGATTCTCTCTCTCTTCTCTCTCTCTCTCGTTTTCTCTCTCTCTCCTTCTCCTTCTCTCTCCCTCCACTTCTCATTTGTCTGAGAGCCAGCCTGCTGTTACAACATCTGTGGCTCTGAGAGAAAGAGATATATAGAGAGAGATAGATAGATAGATAGAGAGAGAGAGATAGAGAGGCAAATAGAGACATAGAGATATGGCGGGAAATAGAGAAGGGCGGACAAATATAGGGATGTGATGGTATAGAGAGGGAAGGGAGAGAGAGAGAGATAGAGATATATATAGAGAGAGAGAGAGGGAGAGAGAGAGAGAGAAAGATGCATAGCGGTGTGGTACATGGACATGTACATTCACTCAGTGAACACCATTTTCCTTATGTCTGCATGTTGTAAATGAGTGTGTGTGTGTGTGTGTGTGTGTGTGTGTGTGTGTGTGTGTGTGTGTGTGTGTGTGTGTGTGTGTGTGTGTGTGTGTGTGTGTGTGTGTGTGTGTGTGTGTGTGTGTGTGTGTCTAGTAGACAGCATGTGAGCAGCTGTTTGCTACTCAGGGATTATAAAGCATGCCGATGGAAAGAGAGTCTTTTCATCTGTCAACTGCAAACACACACACACACACACACACACACACACACACACACACACACACTCACACAGAGACACACACACACACACACACACACACACACACACACACACACACACACACACACACACACACACACACTCACACACACACACAGAGACACACACAGAGACACACACAGAGAGACACACACACAGAGACACACACACACACACACACACACACACAGAGACACACACACACACACACACACACACACTCACACACACACACACACACACAGAGACACACACAGAGACACACACAGAGAGACACACACACAGAGACACACACACACACACACACAGATACACACACAGAGAGACACACACACAGAGACACACACACAGAGACACACACACACACAGAGACACACACAGAGACACACACAGAGAGACACACACACAGAGACACACACACACACACACACACACACACACACACACACAGAGACACACACAGAGAGACACACACACAGAGACACACACACACACACACACACACACACACACACACACACACACACACACACACACACACAGAGACACACACAGAGAGACACACACACAGAGACACACACACACACACACACACACACACACACACACACAGAGACACACACAGAGACACACACACAGAGACACACACACACACACACACACAGAGACACACACACACACACACACACACACACACACACACACACACACACACAGAGAGACACACACACAGAGACACACACACACACACACACACACACACACACACACACACAGAGACACACACAGAGAGAGACACACACAGAGACACACACACACACACACAGAGAGACACACACACAGAGACACACACACACACACACACACACACACACACACACACACACACACAGAGACACACACAGAGACACACACAGAGAGACACACACACAGAGACACACACAGAGACACACACACACACACACACACACACACACAGAGACACACACACACACACACACACACACAGAGACACACACACACACACAGAGACACACACACACACACACACACACACACAGAGAGACACACACACAGAGACACACACACAGAGAGACACACACACAGAGACACACACACACACACACACACACACACACACACACACACACACACACACACACACACACAGAGAGACACACACACAGAGACACACACACAGAGACACACACACAGAGACACACACACACACACACAGAGACACACACAGAGAGACACACACACAGAGACACACACACACACACACACACACACACAGAGACACACACACAGAGACACACACACACACACACACAGAGACACACACAGAGAGACACACACACAGAGACACAGAGACACACACACACACACACACACACACACACACACACACACAGAGAGAGACACACACACAGAGACACACACACACACACAGAGACACACACACATACACAGAGACACACACACACACACACACACACACACACACACACACACACACAGAGACACAGACACACACACACACAGAGACACGTACTGTTCTCAGAGAGCTCCAGCAGGTAGTGCAGGAGGGGGGAGTTCCCGTCGAAGGGGCGGAGCCACGACAGCAGGACGGAGCGGGAGTCTGAGTGGTTGAGACGGGCCGTCAGGGAGCGAGGAGAGTGAGGCAGCTCACTGGAGGAGAGGGGACAGAGGGGAGACAGCAGAGACACAGGTCCTTTAGTTACATCTTCTAGCTCACTGGACAACAGTAGAGACAGAGGTCCTATAGTAGAAGTAGAATAGAACACAGTAGAAGAAGGGATGGTAGAGACAGACTCTATAATAAAAACAGATGGTGAAATGGACCGTAGCGAACACATGATGTAAGATATCATCTCATCTCTCACCCAAACGGCATCCCTTATTCATTTACCTTATCCATTATTTCTAACATGAGCATGGATCTGTGTGTGTGTGTGTGTGTGTGTGTGTGTGTGTGTGTGTGTGTGTGTGTGTGTGTGTGTGTGTGTGTGTGTGTGTGTGTGTGTGTGTGTGTGTGTGTGTGTGTGTGTGTGTGTGTGTGTGTGTGTGTGTGTGTGTGTGTCCAGCCCCAGTGGTCTCCTCCGATTGGCTTCAGACTCTTATTAATTTCATCAGACGAGGGCAGGATCTGAGGACTGTGGCATGTTTCTGTTTGATTGTGCTGTCCTGTTTGAGTATGTGTTGGTGTTTGAGTATGTGTGTACGTGTGTGTGTGTGTGTGTGTCTGTGTGTGTGTGTGTGTGTAAACGCAGCCGAATCCCGTCCAATCTTTCGCCGTCGACTAAAGACTCACTTCTTCAACCATTATCTGAAATGATTAAAAAAAAAAAAAAAAAAAAAAAAAAAAATCTAACCCTGACTAACCTTACTGTCATGCACTTGTCCTAATAAACTAACCTACACTGTAACACGCAACACTTGATGAACATTGTTACTCAGCTGATAGAGTTGTACCCTTCTTGCTGTCTTGTCGTACAGAACTTGTAAGTCGCTTTGGATAAAAGCGTCAGCTAAATGACTAAATGTAAATGTAATGTAAATGTAAACGTATGTGTGTGCGAGTGCCTGTCTATGTGTGCCCGTGTGTGAAAACTGAGCTCTCAAGTTTTATTAATTTGATATGTGTGACCTGAACCACGGATCTACACAGAGAGAGAGAGAGGGAAAGAGAGAGGGAGAGATAGATACAATCAGAGAGAGAGAGAGAGAGAGAGAGAGACACACACAATCAGATAGAGAGAGCGATAGACACAATCAGAGAGAGTGATATACAGTTAGACAGCGATATAGACAGAGTTAGACAGAGAAATAGACACACAATCACAGAGATAGAGTGATAGACAGAGAGTTAGACAGAGAGATAGACAGATAGATAGAGACACAATCAGAGAGACAGAGATAGTGATAGACAGAGTTAGACAGATATAGACACACAGTCAGATAGAGAGAGAGGAATGAAGAGTAGAAAGGTAAGGCACAGACATAGTAGAATAAAAGAGAGATAGAGAGAGATAGAGATAGAGAGATAGATAGAGAGAGATAGAGATAGAGAAAGAGAAAGAGAGAGAGAGAGAGAGAGAGAGAGAGAGAGAGAGAGAGAGAGAGAGAGAGAGGGAGAGAGAGAGAGAGAGAGAGAGAGAGAGAGAGAGAGAGAGCATGATTCTTTCAGCAGTTCTTTCCTCTGTTGGCATGATCACATTAATTAATGGAAAGAGGTTAATGTAGAGTATCTTACCACAGGCTACCACACAAACACACACGCACACACGCACACACACACACGCATGCACGCACACACATACACAGACACACACATGCACACACACACACGCATGCACACACACACACATACATGCACACACGCACACACACAAACGCGCGTGCACACACATGTACATACACACACACACACACACACACACACGATCGGATGCACACAGATGGGTCTAGCGGGATTTGAACCAATAACCTGTTGGTAATTAGTCTGTCTCCTTAGCCGCCAGCGTCTGTTAGCCTTTATGACCCTGTGATACAGAGCTAACGAGAGTGTCACTCACACACACACACACACACACACACACACACACACACACACACACACACACACACACACACACACACACATAGACAGAAACAACATACACACAGACACACACACACACGCACATAGACAGAAACAACATACACACACACACAGAATTGTGTCTATATTTGTTTATGCCATACACTACACACAGATTCACACATCCATCCATCCACCCGCCCACACACACACACACACATCCACCTTTTGTCCCCGCACGTACACCCCCCCCCCCCCCCCCGCCCCCAGTGAAAACCTGACATGTGTGAACTCTTACCAGTCTGTACTGCAGGAAACACCATGTTCTATCTGCCTCTCTCTCTCCTGCCTATTGATTATATTAATATCTCATTAGTGCCGTTTATAAATATATCATACCCAGAGGAGCCTATTAATATATAATACACAGTGACCACCAGGTAGAATGCTCTTGTGCTGAGACAGGACTGCGTGTGTATGTGTGCGTGTGTGTGTGTGTGTGTGTGTGTGTGTGTGTGTGTGTGTGTGGGATATGCCTAGAGGAAGACTCCACCACCAAACAAATAAAGCTGATTTATTGTGCTCATTATATAACCACACTATAAACGGTCTATAACTGTCTAAAGTCTAAAACTATGAAATGTATTCGGTTGGAGAGTTATTGAGTTAAAGTCGAGGTCAAGTGGAAATAAATGTGTTTGTCACATGACCACAGAGCCGCCCCGGACACATCTGAATGAACTACTGTAAAACCCAGCTCATCTGGCCGCCCAGACCATTTCTCAGGACTGTGGGGGCGTGTTCAGATCATGCTTGATGTGCGTGTGTGTGTATGCGCGTGCTTGAGTGCGTGTGTGTATGTGCGTGCTTGAGTGCGTGTGTGTGCATGCGCTTGTATGCTTGCTCATATGTCTGGGATGGAAACCAGCACTTGTGCACACACACACACACACACACACACACACACACACACACACACACACACACACACACACACACACACACACACACACACACACAAATTAATGTCCCGCACACACATGGACACACTGCACAGGCTAATTAGGCTGAAGTGATTAGATTACTGACAGCAGAGAGGGCTGTACAACAGAGCAGAGCAGAGATGAGTGAGCTTCACACCAGCTGGGGAGCGGATGGATTATATGTTGAGTCTACATGATGCTACACAGTACTACACTGTATGTTACAAACTAAACACAACCACAATAGAGCACTCAGTAGAGTGCAGCGTGCCATAATAATACACATCTTATTTATTCAGTTCCCCCACTAATTCTGTCTTAATATAGCCAGTGAATGCACCAGTTAGCATTATGTCAACTGGAGTCTAAACGGCTACCTGAAGCCCCCCCCTGATCTCCCTCTCATACACATTCGTTCTCTACCTCTCTCTATCTTTCTCTCTCCGGGGCGTCCGATGGCAGTATTACGAGGCTATGGGGGGGAAGGGATATAATAAGGAGGATGATTGCGATTAAATAAAAAAAATTGAATTACTGCAAACATATTCTCACACTCTGGACTCATTATAACTTGTTTGTTAAAAAAAGTGACAGCCCTACAACCAGCTAAAGGGAAGGCAGTTCAGTCCATCAACCACAAAAAAAACAAATAACTACTGTTATAAGGCCTCCTTCCTGTCAGTCATGTAGCTGCTTTAATCACCCAGCCTGACACTCCCTCTATATAGGCATTAACCAGTCTTCCCTGTCCCGCTTACAACTGGTACAAAACACTGCTGCCAGACTGTTGACCGGAACCCGCAAGAGAGACCACATCACCCCTGTCCTTGCCTCCCTTCATTGGCTCCCAGTACGCTACAGGATAGATTTTAAGGTTCTCCAATTTGTTTTTAAAGCCCTTAATGGTCACCCCCCCTCCTACATCTCAGACCTCCTATCCCCCTATTCCAACACCAGGTCCCTCAGGTCAGCCGATCAGAGGCTCCTGACAGTCCGGAGGTCTAACCTCAAGCTCAGGGGGGGCCGTGCCTTTGCTATCGCAGCCCTTGAACTGTGGAACAGCATCCCCACCTCCATTAGGCTCGCCCCCTCGATAGATGCCTTCAAATCGAGGCTCAAAACCCACCTCTACCTACTAGCCTTTCCCGTTCACTGACTAATGCCCTGTTTTCCTGTGTGTTTGCCTGTGTGCCCTCCCATAAAACGGAGTGTGATTGTTGTCATTATGTATCTATGTGTATCTACCCTCTGTACAGCACTTTGGTTGACACGCGTCATGTGAAATGTGCTATATAAATAAATCTGATTGATTGATTGATGAGGCCTCCCTCCCTCCTGTCAGTCATGTCGCTGCTTTAATCACCCAGCCTGAAGCCATGACGCCTCCCTCCCTCCCTCCTGTCAGTCATGTAGCTGCTTTAATCACCCAGCCTGAAGCATGACGCCTCCCTCCCTCCTGTCAGTCATGTAGCTGCTTTAATCACCCAGCCTGACACCATGAGGCCCCTCCCTCCTGTCAGTCATGTAGCTGCTTTAATCACCCAGCCTGACACCATGAGGTCCCTCCCTCCCTCCCTCCTGTCAGTCATGTAGCTGCTTTAATCACCCAGCCTGAAGCACCATGACGCCTCCCTCCCTCCTGTCAGTCATGTAGCTGCTTTAATCACCCAGCCTGAAGCACCATGACGCCTCCCTCCCTCCTGTCAGTCATGTAGCTGCTTTAATCACCCAGCCTGAAGCCATGACGCCTCCCTCCCTCCTGTCAGTCATGTAGCTGCTTTAATCACCCAGCCTGAAGCCATGATGCCCCTCCCTCCTGTCAGTCATGTAGCTGCTTTAATCACCCAGCCTGACACCATGACGCCTCCCTCCCTCCTGTCAGTCATGTAGCTGCTTTAATCACCCAGCCTGAAGCCATGACGCCTCCCTCCCTCCCTCTTGTCAGTCATGTAGCTGCTTTAATCACCCAGCCTGAAGCCATGACGCCTCCCTCCCTCCTGTCAGTCATGTAGCTGCTTTAATCACCCAGCCTGACACCATGAGGCCCCTCCCTCCCTCCTGTCAGTCATGTAGCTGCTTTAATCACCCAGCCTGAAGCCATGACGCCTCCCTCCCTCCTGTCAGTCATGTAGCTGCTTTAATCACCCAGCCTGACACCATGACGCCTCCCTCCCTCCCTCCTGTCAGTCATGTAGCTGCTTTAATCACCCAGCCTGAAGCATGACGCCTCCCTCCCTCCTGTCAGTCATGTAGCTGCTTTAATCACCCAGCCTGACACCATGAGGCCTCCCTCCCTCCCTCCCTCCTGTCAGTCATGTAGCTGCTTTAATCACCCAGCCTGACACCATGACGCCTCCCTCCCTCCTGTCAGTCATGTAGCTGCTTTAATCACCCAGCCTGAAGCATGACGCCTCCCTCCCTCCCTCCTGTCAGTCATGTAGCTGCTTTAATCACCCAGCCTGACACCATGAGGCCCCCCTCCCTCCCTCCTGTCAGTCATGTAGCTGCTTTAATCACTGTGGCTACACTGTAAAAAAATTATGTTTTTTTCACGGGAAATTCACTGTATTATTTACAGATTACTTTTGTTTTTCTACTTTAAGTGTAAATGCCATAGACATTTTGTAAATAGCCTTTTATCAAAATATTAACCATTAAATAAAGGTGGTAATCTGTAAATTTATTTGATTTGACTGTAATTTGACAGTAAGTATTTGGCAACCATTGATGCCAGACATTTACCGTTTTCTTGCAGCTTTTTTTCTTACAGTGTATGGATAGGTTGTTTATATGATCTTTGTTGGTAAGGTGCACAATCACATCGGCATATAAACTATCTAACTAAACAAAATGTCACTTTAAATAATGGAAAAGTCACTTTAAAGGAAGGAGGTATTGTATAGTTTAGATACACGAAGTATACAAATGGCAGAGGTAGAATTGTAAATTGTATGTTGTATAGTAGTGCACATAGGAACCAGTTTCTCAGGAACTTAGCGTGTCTTTTTTTTTATCATGCACATCTTGTGTCTTACCTATATTTAAAAAAAAATAAAAAATAAAATGCCTATTTTATTATTGTATTTTGCATGACCACCCGCATTTCACTGTATGCCCTGGTATGTATGTGACAAATAAACCTCTTGATTCTTGATTCTATCTATGACCGTTTGCTAATTGGACACTTGAACAATCCATTCCCTGGTGTTGCTTTTAGATGAGCTATTATCCCAGACTGATATCCCATTGTCTGTAGTTCTACTTGATTAGACTTAACGGCTATTGATGCCTTCTGCTCTGTTGCTGTGTCGTTTCTCCGACTCATTCTGGAACTGATTTAGACACCGTGCAGCAAAGCGGCATAAGGGCTCATTTTCATCTCCTTTTATATTATAATCTGCCACGGGGGCAGGGAGGGTGATGATGGGAAATGCAATTCGATGCACTTTCGTTCCTGTGTCTCCGTTCAACCATAACATCCTATTCCATATTTTTGGGTATATTTCAGCATACAGTACAAAAAGTAGTGTTTGGGAAATAAAATAACCATGTTTTGATTAAGAAAAGAAAGTAATCTTCAGCAAATGGTACACAGTGGTCTTCATCAGTTCAGACTGTGGTCAGTAACAGTGGTCTTCATCAGTTCAGTCTGTGGTCAGTAACAGTGGTCTTCATCAGTTCAGTCTGTGGTCAGTAACAGTGGTCTTCATCAGTTCAGACTGTGGTCAGTAACAGTGGTCTTCATCAGTTCAGTCTGTGGTCAGTAACAGTGGTCTTCATCAGTTCAGTCTGTGGTCAGTAACAGTGGTCTTCATCAGTTCAGTCTGTGGTCAGTAACAGTGGTCTTCATCAGTTCAGACTGTGGTCAGTAACAGTGGTCTTCATCAGTTCAGACTGTGGTCAGTAACAGTGGTCTTCATCAGTTCAGTCTGTGGTCAGTAACAGTGGTCTTCATCAGTTCAGTCTGTGGTCAGTAACAGTGGTCTTCATCAGTTCAGACTGTGGTCAGTAACAGTGGTCTTCATCAGTTCAGTCTGTGGTCAGTAACAGTGGTCTTCATCAGTTCAGACTGTGGTCAGTAACAGTGGTCTTCATCAGTTCAGACTGTGGTCAGTAACAGTGGTCTTCATCAGTTCAGTCTGTGGTCAGTAACAGTGGTCTTCATCAGTTCAGACTGTGGTCAGTAACAGTGGTCTTCATCAGTTCAGACTGTGGTCAGTAACAGTGGTCTTCATCAGTGCAGTCTGTGGTCAGTAACAGTGGTCTTCATCAGTTCAGTCTGTGGTCAGTAACAGTGGTCTTCATCAGTTCAGTCTGTGGTCAGTAACAGTGGTCTTCATCAGTTCAGTCTGTGGTCAGTAACAGTGGTCTTCATCAGTTCAGACTGTGGTCAGTAACAGTGGTCTTCATCAGTTCAGTCTGTGGTCAGTAACAGTGGTCTTCATCAGTGCAGTCTGTGGTCAGTAACAGTGGTCTTCATCAGTTCAGTCTGTGGTCAGTAACAGTGGTCTTCATCAGTTCAGTCTGTGGTCAGTAACAGTGGTCTTCATCAGTGCAGTCTGTGGTCAGTAACAGTGGTCTTCATCAGTGCAGTCTGCGGTCAGTAACAGTGGTCTTCATCAGTGCAGTCTGTGGTCAGTAACAGTGGTCTTCATCAGTTCAGACTGTGGTCAGTAACAGTGGTCTTCATCAGTGCAGTCTGTGGTCAGTAACAGTGGTCTTCATCAGTTCAGTCTGTGGTCAGTAACAGTGGTCTTCATCAGTTCAGACTGTGGTCAGTAACAGTGGTCTTCATCAGTTCAGACTGTGGTCAGTAACAGTGGTCTTCATCAGTTCAGACTGTGGTCAGTAACAGTGGTCTTCATCAGTTCAGACTGTGGTCAGTAACAGTGGTCTTCATCAGTGCAGTCTGTGGTCAGTAACAGTGGTCTTCATCAGTTCAGACTGTGGTCAGTAACAGTGATCTTCATCAGTTCAGTCTGTAGTCAGTAACAGTGGTCTTCATCAGTCCCCTTCCATGCTCCCTTCCATGCTCCCTTCCATGCTCCCTTCCATGTTCCTTTCCATGCTCCCTTCCATACTCCCTTCTGTGTCCCCATCTATGTTCCCTTCTATGCTCCCTTCAATGTTCCCTTCAATGTTCCCTTCTATGCTCCCTTCAATGTTCCCTTCAATGTTCCCTTCTATGCTCCCTTCAATGTTCCCTTCAATGTTCCCTTCTATGCTCCCTTCAATGTTCCCTTCAATGTTCCCTTCTATGCTCCCTTCAATGTTCCCTTCAATGTTCCCTTCCTAGCTTGGCTCAGCAGTTAAAAATTACTTCTGAACATGACTCATGACTTACAACACTAAAGGTAACATCAGAACAAAAACAGCACCAAAATCTAATTTCCTCAAACTCACTGGCATATATAGGTCGAATGCTCTGCCGAAAAACATCTCATCCACAATACATAATACAATTACTAAAAAGATATTAAGAGATATCTTGCAAACTTGTCAAGTATGTAACTGTTATCTGTGTATTTTATCTTTATTTTTTTTGTTTGACTGGAATGTTAGATTTTATAATGTGAATTTGTATTATTTGTATAAATTTTTTATTGATGCGTTTTGTTAAATTCTTTATTCGTATTTTTTGTTGTACATTTGTATTGTATTTTTTTTTTGTCTAGGACCCCACTAAGACTAGAGGCTCTTTCATGTGTTTCATAAACATAAACTCCACTGTTACATCCTCAGCCAGAGTATAGGTCTCGTTTGAACTCACATGACCTCCAGGCGTGCGGGCCGCGAGTCGTTGCCGGCCTGGGACGTCACTGTGCAGGTGTAATCCCCGATGTCACCTGACCAGGTCTGGCCAATGGTGAGGGAGCCCTGGTGCACAGAGACACGCCCACTGCTGGAGGGCAGGACTGCTATGCCACCGCGATCCCACCGGAAACTACACACACACACACACACACACACACACACACACACACACACACACACACACACACACACACACACACACACAGATATGCAGTTAGTACACGTACACAGGCATAGATCGACAAAAACAGATACAAACACACACACACACTACTCCCTCGCGCACACACACACACACACACACACACACACACACACACACACACGCACACACACGCACACACACACACACACACATACACACACACACACACACACACACACCTGATGATGATTCTGGGGTCGTGAGTAGCATTACACTCCAAAGTAGCCGTGGTCCCTTTGATGACACGCTGGTCTGACGGAGGCACAGAGATGGACGTACGACCTGCACAATACAACGAGAGAGAGGGAGAGAGAGAGTGAGAGAGATAGAGAGAGATACATTGAGAGATAGAAAGAGAGATGACACGGTGAGATTTGATTTGATTTGATTTTTATTTGTCTCGAACATAGAAACATAAAACAAGTTTAAAAAACAAAAAGGTAAATAGTCAAAGACTATTTCGATACAATAAGTGTTCGAGAAGGAACAGGGGGAAGTAAAACAACTTATCAAGCCCTGCCCCTTCCTTACAATATTTGACATTATAATTTAATAAAAATAAAAATAATATAACAAATAATAAAAAATAAAATAAAAGTACAGTTTTTTATATATCCAAATATTCAAATGAGAAAAAATAATAGGGTCACATTACTGCTCAAGCTCCTCTCTCTTATATGTGTCCATAAGATAGAGATAGAGATAGAGAGATAGAAAGTGAGAGAGAGACACAGACAGCGACACATAGAGAGAGATAAATAGAAATGGAGGGAGAGAGGGGTAGATAGACAGACAGACAGACAAGACAGACAGACAGAGTACTAATATGTCATTATATGGTTCAGAAACATTGGTTAGAAAAATGTCCATCTCCATGTAAAATGCAATGTTCCATTCTCATTTAGCTTAGAGGGGGAGAGAGAAAGAGATAGAAAGATAGATATATAGAGAAGGAGTGATAGATAGAAAGACAGACATACAGAGAGAGTGAAGGAGAGTGACAGATAGACAGAGTGATAGATAGATAGAGACAGACATACAGAGAGAGAGGGAAGGAAAGAGAGTGACATACAGACAGAGTGATAGATAGATAGAGACAGACATACAGAGAGAGGGGGAAGGAGAGTGACATACAGAGTGATAGTAACGTCAATTAGAAAGTTAGACAGACATTAAATGCTCTGTTCCGCTCTCATTCAGCTCTGCTACAAATAACATTACTTAGCAAGAGAGAAAGAGAAAGAGAGAGAGAGAGAGAGAGAGAGAGAGAGGGAGAAAGAGAGAGAGAGAGAGAGAGAGAGAGAGAGAGAGAGAGAGAGAGAGAGAGAGAGAGAGCGAGAGAGAGTTGTTTGTGTGTGTGTGTGTGTGTGTGTGTGTGTGTGTGTGTGTGTGTGTGTGTGTGTGTGTGTGTG
>NW_028169787.1:0-15000 GCF_963971535.1 Notolepis coatsorum | reverse complement strand
GTCTCTCTGCACTTTTCCCATCCCGTTGTCCTTCCCCCCCCATGGGCAGCCGGGAGCAGATAGGGCGTCAACGTGAGCCGCGCCCCGAGGACCAATCCAAGTGCTCCTGTCCGTCTTTGTCAAGGACGCCACAGCGTTAGCGATCTGTTGTTCATGTTTTTCCATTGGGTTTATCTTATCGGGGGGGAAACCCTTGCGAGCACGGGGAGAACATGCAAACTCCACACAGAAAGGCCTGGGAGATACCCCACCTGAGTACCTGGCATCATGGAAACCTGGTCCCCAAGCGGGAATCGAACCCTGGACCTTCTTGCTGTGAGGCGACAGTGTTAACCACTACATCACCGTGCCGCATTATCACAACAAATGTACAAGATTACAATCTCACTGAACTTCCGGTTTGACTGCAATATGTAGTGCACGCGTTTGGTTACAGCTCCGCTCCCGTCTCCGTTAATTTCGTTCAAAAACATTATTTTAACAAATACTAATGAGATTAAACCACATCGTAGGTATTAATAGGAACTTCTACTAACTATATCAAAAGACAAAAAGACTCAACATGGATAATAAGGATAAGAAAAAGGGTGGAAAGAAACACGACACAGGAATTCCAACGGCGCCGATTTTGACACGTTCAAAGAATATAACAGGCGAGGCAGCGGCGGAACCGTTGTTGACAAACCCCGATGGGGGGAATACAGTGGAGAATATACCGGGATCAATGACGACTGGCCCCGAGAGGGAGACAATAGATGACAACACATCGGGAACGACAGGAAAAAGTACCGTGAAGGACAAAGCAGGGGATTTTGAGAAGATAATCGCCAACAAATCCATCGGGTCCCTCACTGCACCTACAACATCAACTGACACAAGCAGTGCAATCACACAACCCGACTTCAATTCTCTGACTATCCTGATGAAGGATCAGATGGTCGCTTTCAAATTACACGTCGAGGAACTCAAAGATGAATTTAAAGCACACATCGATGCTAAATTCGAAGAGGTTATGAAAGCGGTCGCTGTACAGACCGAGCGAATCACGACAGTGGAGAATACGGTGACAGAAATTACACGGGTAGTCAAAGAGAACGAGAAGAACGTCAACGATGGATTGACAGAGATAACTAATGAAATAAAAAAGGTGGAAGAAGCATGTCGGAGGAAAATACAAGAAGTCAGAGATGAAGCGATGGAGAGGCTGTTCGAGACCCAACGTTACTACAGGCGAAATAATATCCGTATAGTGGGACTTGATGAATCAGTCAGTTGCACAGACGACAAGTTTCCAATAGTGCTAGCAGAGATTTTGGGTAACAACATTCTAACCACAGAGCCGATAGTGGACCAATGTTACAGAATCGGTACTCGAGAACAAAAAGGCAACGGTCCAAGAGTCATCATTGTTACTCTGCGCAAAACGATAATAAGGGACGACATCATCAGAGGTGCACGCAATCAAAGGGGGAAACTGAAATATGGTGGAAATTCAATATTTATCTACGAAGATCTATGCAAAGAGGCCATCGCTCAGCGTTTCCCCTACAAGGAGGTGATGCAGCGATTGTTCAAGAGTGGCCTCAGGCCAAGGCTAATATACCCGGCACTATTATCGATCGTGGGAATAGACGGCCGGAGGGAAGGATTACGCACGCCTAAAGCCGCAGAGGAATACTTGAAGCTACATGGATATGGAGCAGGTCCCCCAGGGCAGAACGCAACGCTGTCTCGCAACAGATAAGCCTACTCATCTCTCTCTTTCTCTTTGTATATCAGTAATTTTATTAGAATGACTTTACCACGACTCAACAAAAGTAGCAGAAGATATGCATGCCGGCAACACCAAATATGGTTCGTAATGCATTATATTTACAGTCTTCTGGTCTCCGTGGAGACAAGAATCTATCAGTGACACTGTGAACAATCTGGAATATTCTGGGCTCATCGACTGTTCTGGGACGCGTGTACCTGTTCCGCAACAGTAAGTGACTTCCGGGGTAGGCCTGATTGGCCCCGACAGGCACGTGACGCGGCAAACTCAGGACGCGCAACGAGGCTGCTGAGAGCTGTCGCGCGGAAATAGGCTGTCTATTGCCATTCTCTAACACAAACTCTAACCTTAACCAGCTCCTTAACAGCGCCTAAACTTAACCGTTCTAACCTTAACCAACTCCGAAACAATGCCTAACCTTAACCTTAACCTTAACCATGCCTAACCTTAACCATAGAAAGAATATTGCCATTCTCTAAGACAAACTCTAACCTTAACCAGCTCCTTAACAGCGCCTAAACTTAACCGTTCTAACCTTAACCAACTCCGAAACAATGCCTAACCTTAACCTTAACCATAACCATGCCTAACCTTAACCGGCGAAAGAATACACGTTAAAAAAAAAATCACGTAAAAAAAAAAAGATTTGATGGGATTCGAACTCACCAACAACGGACCGCAGGATCACAGGACCGCTTCTCTGCCAGGTGAGCTATAGCGCCGAATGAGAGTCACGCCGTATTTGGACGCTTACGTAATTCCGTAAGCTCTGCCACTCGGCTCCGCGGAGCGTGCCGCGCGGCAGAGAAAGTTGCGCGTCACGTGCCTGTCGGGGCCAATCAGGCCTACCCCGGAAGTCACTTACTGTTGCGGAACAGCTACACGCTTCTGGGACACATAGGAATATCCCGAAAATACTAGTAGCCATGAACCCTGGGTAGGAAGATCATTCTGGAACACAACAGCAGTCTGTCGTATATACTAGGGTATTCTACAACCTTCTAGAATATAATGCACCATTACAACGAAGGCCTGCAACTTTAACATTAACATCCGGTGTGTATAAGCATAATCAATTGACTGAAGTTTAATCGGGTCTTAATAAGGCTTTAAAAAAAATCAGCCACGTCTAAATGTATGAGCACAACAAGGTTATTCTAATATTTTAAATAATCACTCCACTGATTTAGAGATTGGCACAATGTAGCTCTAAAAGTCTCTGTTTTTTTCTTTTACCTCTGTATTCAATTTTATTTGAGTGGTTTCTCCACGATGAGTTTTATTCTAGTTCTCACTCCCTTTTTTTTTTTTTTTTTCATCTTTCATTGTTTTCTATTTTTCTTCATTTTAAGGTGTTAGTGTTTGTCTCCAATCTTTTCCTTTTTCAGATGTTTCCTACATAAGTTAGTAGAAGGTTCTAATGAATATATCAAAGAAGGTATTCTTTTTTTCATTTTTCATAATATTGTTAGTACACTAAGGGAAGGCGCAAGACCAAAAGCGACATTCTATTGAATTAGAATGAAAGTGTTAGATCCTATGGCAATTAGCATAGGAAGAGTAGGATTACAAAGCTCAGTTTGGGCAATCCGGTGGCCTAAGGGAGGGAGTCTTACATATAGGATGTGTCTAAGGGACACAATCCCGTATGACTCTCGGTGGGAGGGGAGGGAAGGGGATTTTTATTTTGTATGTTTTTAAGCTCGGCTCTCAACGGGACCTCACTAGTTGGATGTATATCTATTGTTGCCTCGCACTCCAGAAGCATTACCAAAAACTACACTACAACATGTATAGATTATGGCTAGTTTGAATATAATGATATGGAACACTGGTGGGATAAATAAACAACACAAACGCAAAAGCGTGCTCACACTGATGAGAAAAGAACATGTGGATGTGGCTCTACTAAGCGAAACGCACATTTTAGAGAAAGACATAGATACGTTAGCGGACAACACATATCATAATATTAGTCACTCTTCTTTTGGTACGAGAACCCGAGGTGTAGCCATAGTCGTCAGACGTAAGTTGAATATTGAATTAAAGGGAGTATGGTCTGATGCAGATGGTCGTATAACTATAGCTATGATTGTACACAATAACAGGAAAATAGCGTTGGCAGCGGTATATGCCCCAAATTTGTACGAAGAGGGTTTCTTCTCTACACTAACCAATGCAATGTTAGACCTTCCCGATTACTCATTTATAATAGGTGCAGATTTTAATGCCATTTGGAATCCAAGGATGGACAAATCTTACCTCGCCTTTTCCAGCGAACAAAAGAATTCATCTAATGCACTAAAGGATTGGTCGAAGATTACAGGTGTAAATGACTTATGGCGATCACTTAATCCCACGACCCGAAAGTACTCTTGTCGATCTGCGAGACATAACACATTATCAAGAATAGATTATGTCTTTGCATCTCCGAGACTATTTGATAACTATGAAGTGGAAATGATACCCAATGCACTATCAGATCACTGTTATTTACTCCTAAAAGGAACATTTGGTTTACTATCTTCCCGAGCCCCAAGATGGCGATTTAACTCGATGCTGCTTAATAACAAGGAATTCATTACACAACTCAAAGAAGCTCTTATAGTATTCCTACGGGAGAATGCAAACTCGGTGCAAGACCCCAGAATAATATGGATGTCGGTAAAGGGAATGATCAAGGATTTCACTGATAGCTTTTCCTCAAATGCGCAAGATTCAATGCAAAAAACTGTCTGAACTGGAAACGCTTTACTCAACGTTATTTAATTCTTTAAAATACAACAACTCAACTCGACTAGAAAATCAAGTTAATGTACTAAAAAAAGAGATCAATGCCATATACAGACAACAATCGGAAATACAAATACGTAGCACAAGACAACAGCAGTACTCCCAAGGTTCTAAACCTAGTCACCTATTAGGCATGCGATTAAGAATTAATGCAAAATTTGCAGATATAACTTCCATTAGAGCACAACAAGTACTTGAAACAGACCCTGAAAAAATAAACGATACATTCAAAGAATTCTACTCCGGGGGAGCTCCAGTAGCTCACCGCGTACCTCGAGCGCTATTTCGGCGCCGGGGACAACCGTGCTCGTCACGGATCTGGGGTTTAGCGAGTTCGATTCCCGGACTGCAGCCGTGCCTTTCTCAGAGTGTCTTCCCCCCCATCTGTACCCCCATTCAACCTGTTTCTGTCTGTCGGTCATTCTTGACCAGAGAAAAAATGCGATAAACGCAAAAAAGAGCCGGCGGGATGGCCAAAGTTTAAAAAAAAAAAAATAATTCTACTCCGACTTATATAAATCAGAAACGACCTTCGATCAAAACAAAATGGACACATAGCTTAATCAAATTATTCTCCCTAAACTTTCAGAGGATGACGCTAAACAGTTAGAAACACCGATCACACTAGATGAACTTAGGGAGGCCATATCTGAAATGCAAAGTGGTAGGGCTCCTGGAAGGGACGGTTTCCCACCAGAAATGTACCTCTCTTGTTGGGACATAATTGGACCCTTATTACTAAATATGATTTTATACTCAGTTAAGGAGGGGAACTTCCATAAGAATGACAATATTGCACTCATAACAGTCCTCCTTAAAAAAGACAAAGACCCCACAGAGTGCGGTAGTTATAGACCTTTAAGCCTCATTTTCAATACCGTCCGTCACGTCAAAATCACAGATGCGCTTCAGTTTCTATAACAGTGAAACGGAGTTTTGAGTGTAGTGCACACACGCGCCAGCAGAGGGCGAGACCGCTCTAGTGGAGCGAGTGGGTCACAACGGTGTTCACGTTTTACGGTAATGTTGCGACAGTGCTGTGAAAATACCGTAAAGCGTTGTGACGAGAGCAGTGTTGTGGAGCAATCCGTCTCTTATTATATGTGAACTAAAGAGTACAAGGTTTACACAACAGCCCCCACCCGCCTTTTTATTGTATTTGTACCGTCCTGTACTATCCGCTGTCAGCTGTTTATCTCTCTCTGTGAGCTACTGAGCTTGAATAACTAGCGTTAGCTCACGTTAAGTAGCGTTAGCTCTGCGGCTAATCTTAGATTACCCTGAACTAAATCAATGACTAGGTTATAAAGCATTCGAGTAGTTTTCACTGCACATAGAAGTAGCCAAACAACGGGAGCATTTCGGGAGCATATGACCAAAACCCAGGCAATTTCTAGCCCTTAAGGAATCAAATAGTCTGCCATGGCTATAGGCTAGATGCTAACGCTAAAACGGTGCGGGACTACCATTCTGAGAGCTGACGATGATTTGTTTACTTGGTAACACGTAACCCCCCCCCGCTGATGAAAATGAAAGTCATACCGTCAAATACCGTGCACCGGGGTATTATATTATAAAGGTTTGCCGGTTTGAAAATAAGGATATCATACCGCCCAAGCCTAATTCACAGGACATACTTGACTCCTATAAGACTGAAAAAAATGGGTCTTATACAAGACTCTAAATGCTCCTTATGTACAAATGGGGACGAGGGGACATTTATGCACATGTACTGGGACTGCCCACCAGTTAAGATATTCTGGAAAGAGGTGACCCAGCAACTATCAAACCTCTTAACTTGGAATATACCTGTACACCCCTCTGTACTACTGCTGAATGATGTTTTTGAGTGGGCAGTACATCCACAGCTAAAGAGATTGGTTTTATCGGGTATCACAGTGGCTAAAAAGTTGATAGCATCACGATGGTTCCAACCGGAAAAAATGTGCCGAAAGGTCTGGATTATTACATATCTCGATGTGATCTATCAAGAAATATCAACGGCAAGAATTTTGGGTCTCAATGAATCCAAAATGACATTGTGGTTAGAAGTGGTGGAGAAAATAAAAGATAGCATATAATGGTAATGTCTGGTTAGGAGCGAGGGAAAGTGGATGGATTATCCAATGGGGGGTCCGGGAGGGGGGGGTACGAGCTGGAGCATATGTGTGTAGGTTTTTAAATAACAGGTATTAGGGGTATATCCTATATAAGTAGAGCTGCCGCGGTATCGGTATTACCGCGGTATCGCTGTTACATCATGCCCACCGCAGCGTTGGGCTGAATACCGGCATCACCGCTGTTTTTTATTATATTATTATTATTATTACGCTCTCGTTGGGCTTGCGGCTCTGCAGATATACCCTACTTCTCTGTCGAGATTCCAAGCGACCCTATTGGGTACCAGAAAAGTCACATGAAACACTGCAGACCACTGATTGGTCAGAAGAGATACGCGTCACATGCTTGGAGCATCTTGCAGTGCGTTTACTTCCTGAATCTCAGCCATCACAACACGGCTAATAGTACGTTAGCTCCCACCGGAGACCGGAGTGGATTACCGACGCCGTCGCTCCTCAGGGAACGAGGCATAATGATTTTACTGCAACGAAATGTTATAATAAAAGCCCTTCGTTCTATACACTTGTCTGATTGAAAACTTTATTAACAGACCGCAGAATGGGTACAACTCGGCACGCTCTGAGCAAAGAAAGGAACTTAGATATTAATTGAGTAACGCTTGCCTTGCTATGTGGTCCGGTAAATACGAACGTGTAACTATACTAACGTTAATGCCACAAATCGAATGCCTTTGTAATCATAAGTAGTAACGTTATAATAATAAGAAGAAGAAAGGGTCGGGGGGGTAACCGGCGGGCGCGACACCGAGGGGAGACTTCGAATCCGTGTTTCACTTTTAATAACGAATGCGTGCATGCCGAATCCCAAACAATATTCATGCTGCAAAGTCATCCTCTAAAGATAGACATTTAGACTAGAGGCAGGCTATATGCTATATAAAGAGTAGACTACAAAAAAAATGCATTCAAACTTTTTTTTTTGTGTGTGTGTGTGCGGTAATACCGCGGCGGTAGGAAATATTTAGCAAATGTGTGCGGTAAGGAAAACATCAATACCGCGGCAGCTCTATATATAAGACAATTAACTAAAATGTGATTTCATTGGATGTGCACTGACAACTAATGCTTGTATATCTTATCGTGTGTTGTTATGTTTGTTTATGTGTTTGTTTAAAAAATAATAAAAAAATAAAATACAAAAAAAAGATTACAATCTCACGAGTGTATTATAGTATATACAGTACAGTACACATTTTTTTCTGCCATCACCGAAAACATTTTTGATTCCATATTCCACCTCTGTAAGATGGTCTACAACAGGGGTTCTCAACCTTTCTGCTGTCAAGGCACCCCTGTGTCCAATAAAATATTCCAGGGCACCCCTACATACGATAAAGACTTTTCCGGTCCTGTCTTTTACATGCTACAATGATGACAAAAGTGCTTGCTTTCAAAATAAGGTCTAAATGGCGTTTCAGGTCTAAATGGCTTAGTACTGTTGACATTACACTGCTTGTAGTAGTAAATCAAATAGCATATTTTTGTAAATAAAATTACAGAAAATTATCACTAAAGTGCTATCTGTTACAGCTGCACTGTTTTCCATAAAAATAGCATATTTGGATAAGTGTGACCATTTCTTAAAAACAGAAAATCACGTATTTCTTTTAAATACAGAAAATGATCACCAAGTTACCATTTCTCAAAAAATATAAATTAATACAGAAGATAAGCACTCGTTCACTCAGTGAACATTTCTAGCGAGGTCTGCTGTTGCTGGCTAATAATATGGTCAATACGTGGGGAGATCTTTGACAAGGCAACACGCATGTCATCATCAAGGCTCAACTTGGTCCTATATTTTGTTTTCAGAGCTGTCATGGATGAAAAGCCAGCTTCACACAGATATGTGGTGCTGAATGGTATCAACACCTTAACTGCTGCATCATGAGATACTTGGTACTCAGCACCACACTCTGAAACTAGCTCTCCAGGTGGTATCAGATGAGATTTCAATGTGTTATTCCAAGAGTTTGGATGGAGATGTGTCAGGAAGCTTTGTCTCAATGTTGTCTGTAAAGGGGTTCTTTATCCAGAGTAACTTGGTGATACTTTTCTGTGTTTTATTAAATAATGATTTTCAGGGTGCCAGGGTGGTGCACGGCCATCCCGGGTTCGACTCCCGGACCCGGCGACCTTTGCTTCCCCCATATCTCTTGTCCAATAAACAAATGAAAAAGCTACCAAAACATATAAAAGAAAATATGATTATCAGTTTATGAGAAATGGTCAAACTTATCTAAATGTGGTATTTCCATGGAAAACGGTGCAGCTGCAACAGATAGCACTTCGGTGATCATTTTCTTTCACCATATTAAAAAAAAAAAAAATATATATATATATATATATTTTTTTTAATCTCAAGGCAGCTCTCTGAGGGCCCTTTCTCACTCACCTATTCGTTTCTATTCCGTTCCGTTCTGGCCCCGTTCCGAATCTGATCCGAATCTGATGCGAGACCACCTATTTCACCGGCCCCGGTTCAGCGCCCCCGGGGACGAATCAGCGGGGGGCGGGGACGGGGGACAGCGTTCTCACTCAGACAGACACACCCTTTTCTGATGCGAGCCGGGTCTGATTGGACACAGAGCAGTGAGTGAGAAGGGCCATGAGGCCCCCTAGTGGGCCTAGGCCCCCCTGTTGAGAACCGCTGGGCTACAACATAAAAAACATTCTAAATGTTGTTTCTTTTTGTGGCAAAATAAAGAAATAACAAAATAAATTTGCAACTTTTTTTTTTTACTCACTGAGCACTCATTGCCACCAATGCAAATGCAAATGAGTGCTCACTGAGTAAAAAATAAAAATAAAACACACAAATTATACTTTGGGGGGAGCCATTGGAGTCGCTAACCTTGTTTGCAGGGCTATAACTATTTAAATATTATAGCTATATATGCATTACTATGGCTCATTTGACATCGGGTATCTATCGTTCAAGATGTGGGAAAGTAATCTTTTTTTCTATTCATACATTGTCGTTTTATACCGTGGTGAATATAAGTATAGTTTTAGAGTGGTCTGGGGTAATTCCTAGAACGCTAGTAATAGGCCGCGATGCATATTATACTTAATCCATTGGCATTTCGTCCCTATACACGCTACAATGAAAAATTCAAATGCATATGATCGGTATATATTATGTCCCATCATGCATGCAGGAAATGGGGGGGGGGGGGGGGGGGCGTTTATGATGAATTGATTGTCAATAACGGCATTCGTTAGTACAACAGCATCAGATCGATTGCAATGATAGCAACGGACAATCAAGCTGGAATTAACATTAGATTGCTCTTACCTCTGGCCGATGAGACTGCAGAAAGAATATTCCAATTATTTGATTGCCATCTGCTAGATCGTATTTCTGTTTGGTCGACGCCATAAGCTCCAAAAGCATAATGATTCTTGCGTCTCGAAGGCGATTCAATGCACTCGACTGTGTATCTGGATCCACGTTACAAGATAACTGCGCCCGGACGACATTCACTGACGCACAGAGCCAAGCTTCCTGCCGAAAGTAAGTGCAACATCGGCCGAATACCACCAGGCGGCGGTATCGGGCCGTTGCGATCTCAGACAGAGTGCCAGATTTTCCCACAGCCTTGCTGGATGAATTATGAATGGAAATAGCGAATAAAAGAAATAACGATCAAGGGGCACTCCAGTAGCACAGCATCGGTCGCCCCGTGTTTGATTCCCAGTCCCGGTGTCCTCCCTCCTTCTCCTCTGTCCTCCCTCTCTCCTCTGTCCTCCCTCTCTCCTCCTGTCCTCCCTCTCTCCTCTGTCCTCCCTCCTTCTCCTCTGTCCTCCCTCTCTCCTCTGTCCTCCCTCCTTCTCCTCTGTTCTCCCTCTCTCCTCCTGTCCTCCCTCTCTCCTCTGTCCTCCCTGCTTCTCCTGTCCTCCCTCTCTCCTGTCCTCCCTCTCTCTCTGTCCTCCCTCTCTCCTCTGTCCTCCCTCTCCTCCTTCTCCCTCTCTCCTCTGTCCTCCCTCTCCTCTGTCCCTCCCTCTCTCCTCCTGTCCTCCCTCTCTCTCTGTCCTCCCTCTCTCCTCTGTCCTCCCTCTCTCCTCCTGTCCTCCCTCTCTCCTCTGTCCTCCCTCTCTCCTCCTGTCCTCCCTCTCTCCTCCTGTCCTCCCTCTCTCCTCTGTCCTCCCCTCTCCTCGTCCTCTCTCTCCTCCTGTCCTCCCTCTCTCCTCCTGTCCTCCCTCTGTCCTCCCTCTCTCCTCTGTCCTCCCTCTCTCCTCTGTCCTCCTGCCTCCTCCTCTGTCCTCCACTGTCCTCCCTCTCTCCTCTGTCCTCCCTCTCTCCTCTGTCCTCCCTCTCTCCTCCTGTCCTCCTCTCTCCTTCCTCCCTCTCTCCTCCTGTCCTCTCTCTCCTCTGTCTCCCTCTCTCCTCCTGTCCTCCCTCTCTCCTCCTGTCCTCCCTCTCTCCTCCTGTCTCTCTCTCCTCCTGTCCTCCCTCTCTCCTCTGTCCTCCCTCTCTCTCTCCCTGTCCTCCCTCTCTCCTCTGTCCTCCCTCTCTCCTCTGTCCTCCTCTGTCCTCCCTCTCTCCTCTGTCCTCCCTCTCTCCTCCTGTCCTCCCTCTCTCTTCTCCTCTCTCCTCTGTCCTCCCTCTCTCCTCTGTCCTCCCTCTCTCCTCTGTCCTCCCTCTCTCTCCCTGTCTCCTCTCTCCTCTGTCCTCCCTCTCTCCTCCTGTCCTCCCTCTCTCCTCCTGTCCTCCCTCTCTCCTCCTGTCCTCCCTCTCTCCTCCTGTCTCCCTCTCTCCTCTGTCCTCCCTCTCTCCTCTGTCCTCCCTCTCTCCTCCTGTCCTCCCTCTCTCCTCTGTCCTCCTCTCTCTCCTCCTGTCCTCCCCTCTCCCTCTGTCCTCCCTCTCTCCTCCTGTCCTCCCTCTCTCCTCTGTCCTCCCTCTTCCCTCCTCTCTCCTCCTGTCCTCCCTCTCTCCTCCTGTCTCCCTCTCTCCTCTGTCCTCCCTCTCTCCTCCTGTCCTCCCTCTCTCCTCCTGTCCCTCCTCTCTCCTCTGTCCTCCCTCTCTCCTCTGTCCTCCCTCTCTCCTCTGTCCTCCCTCTCTCCTCTGCTCCTCTCTCCTCTGTCCTCCCTCTCCTCTGTCCTCCCTCTCTCCTCTGTCTCCCTCTCTCCTCTCCTCCCTCTCTCCTCTGTCCTCCCTCTCTCCTCCTGTCCTCCCTCTCTCCTCTGTCCTCCCTCTCTCCTCTGTCCTCCCTCTCTCCTCCTGTCCTCCCTCTCTCCTCTGTCCTCCCTCTCTCCTCTGTCTCCCTCTCTCTCCCTGTCCTCCCTCTCTCCTCCTGTCCTCCCTCTCTCCTCTGTCCTCCCTCTCTCCTCTGTCCTCCCTCTCTCCTCTGTCCTCTCTCTCTCCTCTGTCCTCCCTCTCTCTCTCTCCTCCTGTCCTCCCTCTCTCCTCCTGTCCTCCCTCTGTCCTCCTCTCCTCCTCTGTCCTCCCTCTCTCCTGTCTCCTCCTCTCTCTCCTCTGTCCTCCCTCTCTCCTCTGCTCCCCCTCTCTCCCTCTCTCCCTCTCTCCTCCCTCTCTCTCTCTCTGTCCTCCCTCTCTCCTCTGTCCTCCCTCTCTCCTCTGTCCTCCCTCTCTCCTCCTGTCCTCCCTCTCTCCTCCTGTCCTCCTCTCTCTCTCTCTCCTCTGTCCTCCCTCTCTCCCTCTGTCCTCCCTCTCTCCTCCTGTCCTCCCTCTCCTCTGTCCTCCCTCTCTCCTCCTGTCCTCCTCTCTCCTCTGTCCTCCCTCTCTCCTCTGTCTCCCTCTCTCTCCTCTGTCCTCCCTCTCCTCTCCTCTCTCCTCTGTCCTCCCTCTCTCCTCTGTCCTCCCTCTCTCCTCCTGTCCTCCCTCTCTCCTCTGTCCTCTCTCTCTCTCCTCTGTCCTCCCTCTCTCCTCTGTCCTCCCTCTCTCCTCTGTCCTCCCTCTCTCCTCTGTCCTCCCTCTCTCTCTGTCCTCCCTCTCTCCTCTGTCCTCCCTCTCTCCTCTGTCCTCCCTCTCTCCTCTGTCCTCCCTCTCTCCTCTGTCCTCCCTCTCTCCTCTGTCTCCCCTCTCTCCTCTGTCCTCCCTCTCTCCTCCTGTCCTCCCTCTCTCCTCTGTCCTCCCTCTCTCCTCTGTCCTCCCTCTCTCCTCTGTCCTCCCTCTCTCCTCCTGTCCTCCCTCTCTCCTCCTGTCCTCCTCTCTCCTCCTGTCCTCCCTCTCTCCTCCTGTCCTCCCTCTCTCCTCTGTCCTCCCTCTCTCCTCCTGTCCTCCCTCTCTCTCTCTCCTCTGTCCTCCCTCTCTCCTCCTGTCCTCCCTCTCTCCTCTGTCCTCCCTCTCTCCTCTGTCCTCCCTCTCTCTCTTCTCTCTCCTCTGTCCTCCCTCTCTCCTCCTGTCCTCCCTCTCTCTCTCTCTCCTGTCCTCCCTCTCTCCTCCTGTCCTCCCTCTTCTCCTCTCTCCTCTGTCCTCCCTCTCTCCTCCTGTCCTCCCTCTTCTCTCTCTCTCTCTGTCCTCCTCTCTCCTCCTGTCCTCCTCTCTCTCTCCTCCTGTCCTCCCTCTCTCTCTCTCTCCTCTGTCCTCCCTCTCTCCTCTGTCCTCCCTCTCTCCTCTGTCCTCCCTCTCTCCTCTGTCCTCCCTCTCTCCTCCTGTCCTCCCTCTCTCTCTCTCTCCTCTGTCCTCCCTCTCTCCTCTGTCCTCCCTCTCTCCTCCTGTCCTCCCTCTCTCTCTCTCTCCTCTGTCCTCCCTCTCTCCTCCTGTCCTCCCTGCTTCTCCTCCTGTCCTCCCTCTCTCCTCCTGTCCTCCCTCTCTCTCTCTCTCCTGTCCTCCCTCTCTCCTCTCTCTCTCTCCTCCTGTCCTCCCTCTCTCCTCTGTCCTCCCTCTCTCCTCCTGTCTCTCTCTCTCTCTCTCTCTCTCTCCTCTGTCCTCCCTCTCTCCTCTGTCCTCCCTCTCTCCTCTGTTCTCCCTCTCTCCTCTGTCCTCCCTCTCTCCTCTGTCCTCCCTCTCCTCTGTCCTCCCTCTCTCCTCTGTCCTCCCTCTCTCCTCTGTCCTCCCTCTCTCCTCTGTCCTCCCTCTCTCCTCCTGTCCTCCCTGCTTCTCCTCTGTCCTCCCTCTGTCCTCCCTCTCTCCTCTGTCCTCTCTCTCTCCTCTGTCCTCTCTCTCTCCTCTGTCCTCTCCTCTCTCCTCTCTCTCTCTCCTCTGTCTCTCTCTCCTCTGTCCTCTCTCTCTCCTCTGTCCTCCCTCTCTCCTCTGTCCTCTCTCTCTCCTCTGTCCTCCCTCTCTCCTCTGTCCTCCCTCTCTCCTCTGTTCTCCCTCTCTCCTCTGTCCTCCCTCTCTCCTCTGTCCTCCCTCTCTCCTCTGTCCTCCACGCCTCTCTCTCTGTCCTCCCTCTCTCCTCTGTCCTCCCTCTCTCCTCCTGTCCTCCCTCTCTCCTCCTGTCCTCCCTGCTCTCCTCTGTCCTCCCTCTGTCCTCCCTCTCTCCTCTGTCCTCTCTCTCTCCTCTGTCTCTCTCTCTCCTCTGTCCTCTCTCTCTCCTCTCTCTCTCTCCTCTGTCTCTCTCTCTCCTCTGTCTCCCTCTCTCTCTCCTCTGTCCTCCCTCTCTCCTCTGTCCTCTCTCTCTCCTCTGTCCTCCCTCTCTCCTCTGTCCTCCCTCTCTCCTCTGTCCTCCCTCTCTCCTCTGTCCTCCCTCTCTCCTCTGTCCTCCCTCTCTCCTCTGTCCTCCCTCTCTCCTCTGTCCTCCCTCTCTCCTCTGTCCTCCCTCTCTCCTCCTGTCCTCCCTCTCTCCTCTGTCCTCCCTCTCTCCTCCTGTCTCCCTCTCTCCTCCTGTCCTCCCTCTCTCCTCTGTCCTCCCTCTCTCCTCCTGTCCTCCCTCTCTCCTCTGTCCTCCCTCTCTCCTCCTGTCCTCCCTCTCTCCTCTGTCCTCCCTCTCTCCTCTGTCCTCCCTCTCTCCTCTGTCCTCCCTCTCTCCTCTGTCCTCCCTCTCTCCTCCTGTCCTCCCTCTCTCCTCTGTCCTCCCTCTCTCCTCTGTCCTCCCTCTCTCCTCTGTCCTCCCTCTCTCCTCTGTCCTCCCTCTCTCCTCTGTCCTCCCTCTCTCCTCTGTCCTCCCTCTCTCCTCCTGTCCTCCCTCTCTCCTCTGTCCTCGCCCCCCTCTCTCCTCTGTCCTCCCTCTCTCCTCTCCCTCTCTCCTCTGTCCTCCTCTCTCCTCTGCTCTCTCCTCTGTCCTCCCTCTCTCCTCTGTCCTCCCTCTCTCCTCTGTCCTCCCTCTCTCCTCTGTCCTCCCTCTCTCCTCTGTCCTCCTCTCTCTCTCCTCCTGTCCTCCCTCT
>NW_028169788.1:0-15143 GCF_963971535.1 Notolepis coatsorum | reverse complement strand
TCTGTCCACTAATGTGACAGCAGCTGTTTCTACTGGACACACACACACACACACACACACACACACACACACTCACACTCACACACACACACTGGCTGTCCTGAGGGGGGGGGGGGGGGGTTGAGGGTTAATGATTACGGGAATTGTCTTCCGACGATCATTCATCTGCATTTGTAAACAATCAACGTCAAGAGAGGCCTCTCACACACACACACACACACACACACACACACACACACACACTCACACACACTCACACACACTCACACACACGCACGCACGCACACACCACACACACACACACACACACACACACACACACACACACACACACATACACATACACATACACACACACACACACACACACACACACACAGTGTGTGAGTTTCAGGCATTTTGCGTCAGCTAATCTCAAACACTCACATTAAGAACATTACAGACAGATCATGTATCACTGCTGTGTGTGTGTGTGTGTGTGTGTGTGTGTGTGTGTGTGTGCGTGCGTGTGTGTGTGTGTGTGTGTGTGTGTGTGTGTGTGTGAGTGTGTGTGTGTGTGTGTGTGCGTGTGTGTGTGTGTGTGTGCGTGTGTGTGTGTGTGTGTGTGTGTGTGTGTGTGAGAGTGACGTTAATGGTGTATAAATCCAGACAGATGATCTGCTTAAAACACACAGAGAGAAAAAAGCGACACAGTTGGAAAGATAAATAGAACGAGGAGGAAGAGAGAGAAAGAAAGCTAGAAAGAAAGAAAGCTAGAAAGAAAGAAAGCTAGAAAGAAAGAAGAAGAAGAAAGAAAGAAAGAAGAAAGGAAGGAAAGAAAGAAAGAAAGAAAGAAAGAAAGAAAGAAAGAAAGGAAAGAAAGGAAAGAAAGAAAGAAAGAAGAAAGAAAGAAAGAAAGAAAGAAAGAAAGAAAGAAAGAAAGAAGATCATTTAAAACCTTAAATAAAACCTTTAGTGATGAATTGTGGAAGTGGATCAGTTCAGATTTGTTTATTGTTTTTCTCCGGGCAGTCCAGCAGAGAGAGAGAGAGAGAGAGAGAGAGAGAGAGAGAGAGGAGAGAGAGAGAGAGAGAGAGAGAGAGAGGAGAGAGAGAGAGAGAGAGAGAGAGAGAGAGAGAGAGAGAGAGAGAGAGAGAGAGAGAGAGAGAGATTTTTGATTTTAGAAAAACATTTATTTACATATTTCTCATTACAATGTACAATGTGTATGTCAATACAATTAAAACAACTAACTACACATTATATCGGGCAACATATGTCCCCATCACACTTAAAACCACATGAGATCTCACAATAAAAAAAATGCTAAAATACACCTGTCCGTCTGCAACACAACAAAAAAACATTGAAGCTCCACCCAAACAAAAAAAAATATCCATACTTCCATTCAACACATAATATGTCATCAAGAACAACATATGAGCAACCCAAAAGGGTCCTGCCAGTCCATTTGTGTCAGTTTTTATATCCAGCTCATGAAAAAAAAGATCCCCTTCATCAGGACCTTCCGTTCCACCGAAATAATCCTGCAACAGGTATTGTTCCCCGACGCTCCGCGCTTCAGTCCAATCGTCCAGACAGACCCTGTTGTGACAGGCCGTCCTCAGCCCCAATAAAGAAGCCACTTCCTCTGACCCGGCTACATTCACAACATCTTTCAGTGTCATTGTCCCAACTGCTTGCAGACACTGTCCAAGCCCAGGTCTACTCCCTTCCTGAATGTCCAGCCGGGCTCCACACATCAGAAGCTCCATTATCATGATAACATTATATTATCCAGTTTTTTGAGCTTCTGCACAATCTTTCTCAGTCTAAAAACTTCCTGGGAAGTGTACCCCCCATTGTTCTTCGACCTCATTTGAGTCCTTGCTGAAAAAATAAACATCTCCAAATCTTCAAAAAAATCTTCCACTTTGACACTTCTCAAATTTTTTGTTGTGTGCAGGAACTTCTGTATCTGCCTGACTGCATACAATTTTTTCCGTTGTGAATCAGACACTTGAGAAGCATTTGGGAACTCATCTTCCTCAACACTTGAGATGTCATCCCCCCATTGTTTTTCAATCTCACCCCATTGTTTTTCAACTTCATCCTCGTCCATGCTGGACTGAGAGGAACCTGTGTCTTCTACACCCTCCTAACTCTCTTTGACCAAACTTGTCACTCTTTTCTTATCCTGAGAGCCCACCCCTCCATCACTTCCCACCACGCCATCCACTGTCTGACTGTGTACATTGTCCACCACATTCAAATGTTCCCCTATTACTTCACTTGTCAAATTTTTTTGATTCCTTTTTTTACCCTGACGCGGTGTTGGGCTTGGGGGGACAAAAAAAACTCTGCTCTCCTCTGTTACCTCGCCACTTGTTGAAGGGGGGGCAGCATCTCTGATTCCCACCTCCTTACCTACACAACCACTGGTTGAGGGGGAACAGCGTCTCCCACCCCTCCCTCCTCTGTACCTGCACCACCCGCACCACCCCCTGTTACCCCACAGTCGCCACTAGTTGAGGGGAGGGCAGCTTCCCTCACTCCTCCCTCCTCTGTACCAAGGCTCTGCTTCGTACCTGCTACACCGGTTCTGTGGCCCTGCAGCTGGATACTATCTGCTGCGCTACTGTCGGTCTGCAAAAGGACTCTATTTACATTGCTGGCGGTCTGCAGCGGGACTCTGTTGTCGTCACTGCTCTCTGCTGCGCGCTGCACCACTCTTCCCTCCTCTGTACCACTACCTGCGCTGATCTCAGCCCCGCGCTCCCCTTGGGGCGGCTGAGGCGGAGGTCGCCTTGCCCCTCTCCCCGCACAATCGCGGGAGATATGACCCAGTTCCCCGCAACCGAAACACTTCCCCGAATTACCAGAACTCACAAAAACCACATAATCAAACTCATCCACCTTTATCTTAAAAACCAACTCAAGCTCCTCTCCGCTGTTGTTTAGAATCATTAAAACCTGTCGCCTGTGTGAGACAACATGCTTTAAAAGCGGAGATTTACATCCCGACGACATTTTTCTTATAGGGGAAATTATCTTCCCATGTCGTGCTAGTTGACTTCTCAATAGTTCATCACTGATGAACGGCGGAACGTTGGAAATAAAGACATTTCTGCCTGGTGTGGAGAGCGGCTCTACAGAAAGAAAAGCCCCGTCAACACTTATCCCCGATTGAACCAGTGTGTGCACCTTGTCCACCGAGTCAACAAAGATCACCAGTCCTTGATTCATTCTCGCAGCTGATTTAATGCTTTTATGTCCAACAATACTTCCAACCGCCAAACTGCAGTCCTCTACTGATACATTAGGAACAGATATCTTAATACCATGCTTTCTACCAATTTTGGAAAAGTCCATATTGGCGTCTGACGTCATCCAGCAGCACAGCCTGGCCGATGCGGCCAAACAAACAAAACACTCCCACTTAACCCTATACACACCAAAACACACAGCAAACCAACACTACACTTATAATACAATATCCCATAAACAAATTAACAAAATAGATAGATAAAGATAGAAAAAGACTCACTACACCTCCAACCTCCAACCTCTCCAATCTCTCCAATCTCATTCCCAGCATGCACTGAGAGAGAGAGAGAGAAGAGAGAGAGAGAGAGAGAGAGAGAGAGAGAGAGAGAGAGAGAGAGAGAGAGAGAGAGAGAGAGAGGAAGTTATGGGAAATAGAGGGGGAAGAGAGGAAGTATGGGAGATAGAGGGGGAAGAGAGGAAGTATGGGAGATAGAGGGGGAAGAGAGGAAGTATGGGAGATAGAGGGGGAAGCTGTATGACCTCTGTGTTCACTCTGGAGAACAGCTGTATGACCTCTGTGTTCACTCTGGAGAACAGCTGTATGACCTCTGTGTTCACTCTGGAGAACAGCTGTATGACCTCTGTGTTCACTCTGGAGAACAGCTGTGTGACCTCTGTGTTCACTCTGGAGAACAGCTGTATGACCTCTGTGTTCTGCATCACTCTGGAGAACAGCTGTATGACCTCTGTGTTCACTCTGGAGAACAGCTGTGTGACCTCTGTGTTCACTCTGGAGAACAGCTGTATGACCTCTGTGTTCACTCTGGAGAACAGCTGTATGACCTCTGTGTTCACTCTGGAGAACAGCTGTATGACCTCTGTGTTCACTCTGGAGAACAGCTGTATGACCTCTGTGTTCTGCATCACTCTGGAGAACAGCTGTATGACCTCTGTGTTCACTCTGGAGAACAGCTGTATGACCTCTGTGTTCACTCTGGAGAACAGCTGTATGACCTCTGTGTTCACTCTGGAGAACAGCTGTATGACCTCTGTGTTCACTCTGGAGAACAGCTGTATGACCTCTGTGTTCACTCTGGAGAACAGCTGTATGACCTCTGTGTCAAAGGTCCTGCCCCTGGGCACGAATACACCCACAGCGAGCCCTGCCCCTGGGCATGAATACACCCACAGAGAGCCCTGCCCCCGGGCATGAATACACCCACAGCGAGCCCTGCCCCTGGGCATGAATACACCCACAGCGAGCCCTGCCCCTGGGCATAATAACACCCATCACCTGAGGCTTCGAGGAGCGATGGGCCGGGAGAGGGATGCAGCCATAGGCGGCGGGTAATGAAGGCTACACCATGAGCGCACTATTTTGAGTCAAAATTCAAAAAGCTAAATGGATATACAGTCTTTTTCCAAGGCAACATATAAACAAAGTAATTCAGAAGCTGCCAGCAGCCGCACCAGCTGTCCCTGGGCACAATAACACCGGATCACCTGAGGCTGTATGTTGCTGTATCTTGGCAAACAAGCGCTTGCTCTACGAGGGCATGATGAGAGTCAGACAGAGTTCATCAACTAGTGGACACTTTTGAGAGCTACCGTATGTACATGTGGGGCGGCGTGGCTCAGGGGTCGAGCGGGTCGTCCGATGATCGAAGGGTTGGTGGTTCGAATCCCGCTCAAGCCCATGTCCATCCCACTGCCGTTGTGTCCTTGGGCAAGACACTTAACCTACTTGCCTCGTATGAATGTGTATGCATGTGAATGAATGTTGGTGGTGGTCGGAGGGGCCGTAGGCGATGATTATTCGCCACGCTTCCGTGAGTGCTGGGCTCTGTGCTGGGCTCTGTTAAGGAAGGACAGGACACACTCACTGAGAAACATTGCTTTATACTGAAAACTAGGGTAAGCCATTTTAAGTTTATTAGTGAATCTTAAAAGTGAGGAACCAGCTGACTTGATTAAAGGGGCGTGTTTAAAACGGCCATTTTGTTTAGTTAAGTGCCCCCATTAAGGGACTGTTTCCTGTTTACTAGTAGCATCTGATTTGCTGAGTGAGCCATTAAGAGCCTGCCCTGTTTTAAAGCAGAGGTCCACACTGTGTTGAAATCACTCTGTGCTGGGCTCTGTTAAGGAAGGACAGGACACACTCACTGAGAAACATTGCTTTATACTGAAAACTAGGGTAAGCCATTTTAAGTTTATTAGTGAATCTTAAAAGTGAGGAACCAGCTGACTTGATTAAAGGGGCGTGTTTAAAACGGCCATTTTGTTTAGTTAAGTGCCCCCATTAAGGGACTGTTTCCTGTTTACTAGTAGCATCTGATTTGCTGAGTGAGCCATTAAGAGCCTGCCCTGTTTTAAAGCAGAGGTCCACACTGTGTTGAAATCACTCTGTGCTGGGCTCTGTTAAGGAAGGACAGGACACACTCACTGAGAAACATTGCTTTATACTGAAAACTAGGGTAAGCCATTTTAAGTTTATTAGTGAATCTTAAAAGTGAGGAACCAGCTGACTTGATTAAAGGGGCGTGTTTAAAACGGCCATTTTGTTTAGTTAAGTGCCCCCATTAAGGGACTGTTTCCTGTTTACTAGTAGCATCTGATTTGCTGAGTGAGCCATTAAGAGCCTGCCCTGTTTAAAAGCAGAGGTCCACACTGTGTTGAAATCACTCTGTGCTGGGCTCTGTTAAGGAAGGACAGGACACACTCACTGAGAAACATTGCTTTATACTGAAAACTAGGGTAAGCCATTTTAAGTTTATTAGTGAATCTTAAAAGTGAGGAACCAGCTGACTTGATTAAAGGGGCGTGTTTAAAACGGCCATTTTGTTTAGTTAAGTGCCCCCATTAAGGGACTGTTTCCTGTTTACTAGTAGCATCTGATTTGCTGAGTGAGCCATTAAGAGCCTGCCCTGTTTAAAAGCAGAGGTCCACACTGTGTTGAAATCACTCTGTGCTGGGCTCTGTTAAGGAAGGACAGGACACACTCACTGAGAAACATTGCTTTATACTGAAAACTAGGGTAAGCCATTTTAAGTTTATTAGTGAATCTTAAAAGTGAGGAACCAGCCGACTTGATTAAAGGGGCGTGTTTAAAACGGCCATTTTGTTTAGTTAAGTGCCCCCATTAAGGGACTGTTTCCTGTTTACTAGTAGCATCTGATTTGCTGAGTGAGCCATTAAGAGCCTGCCCTGTTTTAAAGCAGAGGTCCACACTGTGTTGAAATCACTCTGTGCTGGGCTCTGTTAAGGAAGGACAGGACACACTCACTGAGAAACATTGCTTTATACTGAAAACTAGGGTAAGCCATTTTAAGTTTATTAGTGAATCTTAAAAGTGAGGAACCAGCTGACTTGATTAAAGGGGCGTGTTTAAAACGGCCATTTTGTTTAGTTAAGTGCCCCCATTAAGGGACTGTTTCCTGTTTACTAGTAGCATCTGATTTGCTGAGTGAGCCATTAAGAGCCTGCCCTGTTTTAAAGCAGAGGTCCACACTGTGTTGAAATCACTCTGTGCTGGGCTCTGTTAAGGAAGGACAGGACACACTCACTGAGAAACATTGCTTTATACTGAAAACTAGGGTAAGCCATTTTAAGTTTATTAGTGAATCTTAAAAGTGAGGAACCAGCTGACTTGATTAAAGGGGCGTGTTTAAAACGGCCATTTTGTTTAGTTAAGTGCCCCCATTAAGGGACTGTTTCCTGTTTACTAGTAGCATCTGATTTGCTGAGTGAGCCATTAAGAGCCTGCCCTGTTTTAAAGCAGAGGTCCACACTGTGTTGAAATCACTCTGTGCTGGGCTCTGTTAAGGAAGGACAGGACACACTCACTGAGAAACATTGCTTTATACTGAAAACTAGGGTAAGCCATTTTAAGTTTATTAGTGAATCTTAAAAGTGAGGAACCAGCTGACTTGATTAAAGGGGCGTGTTTAAAACGGCCATTTTGTTTAGTTAAGTGCCCCCATTAAGGGCCAGGTGTTAAGACAGCACTAATTAGTGATAGTGATTTAAAGGCTTGCTGGTGTAGCGTCAGCGAAGCGTCGAGAAACGAAGAGGGACAAAGAGGAGGAGTTTTCCTGGAGTTCTCCGCCGAGGGATCCACCGATCCACCCAGTGCTAAGTACACCATAATCCTATATTTCCCTCCCACACTGCTACTTCTCTACTCCCTCCCTGTCACTCTTGACAATACAATGTGTCTCATACCTATATCCACAATCTGCTCCTCCAGAACTGACTCTACCCATCCACGCCAGTTTGCTAGCAACCCGGCTAATCTCTCCTACCCTCCTACAGCCACTAATACACCTGTCACAGTACGGGGAGGCTTATGGAATTGTCAATCAGCAGTCAAGAAAGCTGACTTCATTACTGCCTACGCCCATAGTCTAAATCTGCAGCTCCTGGCTCTAACTGAGACCTGGATAACCCCCAATAACTCATCAACACCTGCAGCATTATCTACAAACTATAACTTCACTCACACACCTCGACCTTCCAGACGGGGTGGAGGCACTGCCCTCATGACATCTCCTTCATGGGCTACAAACGTAACACCACTCCCAGAACTGTCACTCTCCTCTCTCGAATATCATGCAGTATCTGTCTCTAATCCTTTCAATCTCACCATTGTTACACTCTACCGCCCTCCAGGTACACTCGATCACTTCACAGATGAGCTGGACATGCTTCTTAGCTCCTTACCGGAAGATGGTACCCCTCTCCTTCTACTGGGCGACTTCAACCTGCCTGACTCATCTCAGTCAGTCATAGTAGTCTCCCTCCTACAATCGTTTGACCTGACTCCCACTGCCATGCCTCCCACCCACAAAGCAGGCAACTCCTTGGATCTCATATTTTCCCGTAACTCCAGCATCATTAACACCACGGTAACTCCCCTACATGTATCTGACCATTCCTTCATATCCTTCTCACTAACTCTCATGCTTAACCGAAAGGTCTTCACCCCAACTCAAACAGTCTCACTCAGACGCAACCTGCCCTCCCTATCCCCCTCCACCCTCTCCTCTGACATACTATCCGCTCTACCTTTGAGTGACACCTTCTCTGCTCTCTCCACAGAGATGGCAACCTCCACCCTCCTTTCAGCCCTTGCAACCTCCTTCGACAAGCTCTGTCCCCTCGTTGAGAAACCTGCCCGCCGTTCCCCACCCAGTCCATGGCTGACAGATCCAGTGAGAGAACAAAGACAGGTCCTGAGAGCAGCTGAAAGGAAGTATAGAAAGTCACGCCTCACTGCTGACATCGACACATATCACAACCTCTTGTTAACATTCTCCAAAACCATCACTAATGCCAAAGCTTCTTTCTTCCACCATAGGATCGAGGCCTCTGCCAAGAATCTTCGCAAACTGCATGCTACCATGTCCTCCCTCCTCACTCCCCCCCCACCCCCCCCTCCCTCATCTTTCTCTGCCGAAGACTTTGCGATCTTCTTTGAGGAAAAAGTGGAGAACATCCGCAGCTCCTTCTCCCAACCCCCACCCATTCCAAATGCTGAATCGAGAACCTCATCCTTCACTCTGTCATCTTTCTCTCCCATTACAGAAGCAGAGACCCTGACACTGGTAACGTCAAACCGTCCGACTACTTGCCAGCTGGACCGGCTACCCTCCCCACTCCTCCAGACCATAGCACCAGACATCCTCCCATTCCTAACTGCAACCATCAACTCCTCACTCAACTCGGGGGTGGTCCCCACCTCCCTAAAACAAGCCAGAGTCACGCCGCTCATAAAAAAACCAACCCTGAACCCTACCGTCATAGGCAACTACCGTCCTGTCTCTCTTCTCTCCTTCCTTTCTAAAACACTTGAACGTGCTGTATCCAACCAACTTACTACTTATCTCTTACAGAATGACCTCCTAGACCCTAATCAGTCAGGCTTCAGGACTGGTCACTCCACAGAGACAGCCCTCATTGCGGTCACAGAGGCACTTCACTTAGCAAAAGCGAAAGGCCTCTCCTCTGTCCTGATTCTCCTAGATCTATCTGCAGCCTTCGACACAGTCAACCACCAGATCCTCCTTGCGGCCCTCGCAGGAATGGGAGTGGCTGGCTCTGCGCTGACATGGCTGTCATCATACCTCAATGACCGCTCCTACCAAGTGTCATGGAGAGGGACCCTGTCGGCCACCCGCCCCCTGCGGACGGGTGTCCCCCAGGGCTCGGTTTTAGGACCCCTTCTCTTCTCCCTCTACACTAAATCACTGGGTAACATTATCACGTCTCATGGCTTCTCCTACCATTGTTATGCCGACGATACTCAACTCTTCCTCTCCTTCCCTCCCTCAGATATCCACGTCTCTGTGCGGATCTCGGCCTGTCTGTCCGACATCTCAGCCTGGATGACGTCCAACCACCTCAAACTGAACCTAAGCAAAACAGAATTGCTCCACCTGCCGGCCAAATCCTCCCCCCTAACCGACCTTTCAATCACAGTCGAGAATGCAGCTGTGACTGCGTCCCCGACCGCCAAGAACCTTGGTGTTGTCCTCGACGACCAGTTGAACTTCTCTGCTCACATCGCAGCGACGACCAGAACCTGCCGATTCCTCCTGAGCAACGTCAGAAGGATACGCCCCTTCCTGACAAAAGAAGCCACCCAACTCCTCGTCCAATCAACAGTCATCTCCCGCCTCGACTACTGCAATGCACTGCTCGCTGGCCTCCCGGCCACTGCCACTAAGCCTCTTCAACTCATTCAGAACGCAGCGGCCCGCCTGATCTCAAACCTACCGAAGTCGGCCCATGTCACCCCACTTCTTAGGGACCTGCACTGGCTCCCCATTGCTGCACGAATCCGCTTCAAGGCCCTCGACCTAGCATACCGTGCGGCAAAGGGAACCGCTCCCGCCTACCTCCGGTCAATGGTCTCTAACTACACACCCTCAAGACCCCTACGCTCTGCATCTTCTGGCCGCCTCAGACCTACTCCTATCCAAGCTCCGGGAGGGTCATCAAAGAGAAGTCGCCTATTCTCAGTCCTTGCCCCACAATGGTGGAATGAACTACCCATCCCAGTTAGGACAGCCGAATCACGTCCAATCTTTCGCCGTCGACTAAAGACGCACTTCTTCAACCATTATCTGAATTAAAAAAAAAAAAAAAAAAAAAATCTAACCCTAACTAACCGTACTGTCATGCACTTGTCCTAATAAACTAACCTACACTGTAGCACTCAACACTTTGATGAACATTGTTGCTCAGCTGATAGAGTTGTGCCCTTCCTGATGGCTTGTCGTACAGAACTTGTAAGTCGCTTTGGATAAAAGCGTCAGCTAAATGACTAAATGTAAAAATGTAAATGTGAGTCTGCCTCAGGGCAGCTCTGGCTGCAATTGCAGCTTACCACCACCGGGATGACTGTGTATGAACAAATAATGGACTCTGTAAGCGCTCTGGGGTCACTGGGGTGTCACGAAGAGCGCTATATAAATCCAATCCATTATTATTATTATTGTTTTCAAAGCATGATGAGATCCAAATTAGGAAAAACCTTTCCTTCATTGCCGTCGGCACCACAACTTGTGAACGCAAAAAAGGAAAAATGTTGCGGGCTCCGCGCAACTCACACCTATAGCCTCCCCTGATGTTGGGCTCACCCGCTGCCTATGCCGCTTACTGAGAAATGTCCACTGTAAGCTTGTTAACATCTTGTAGCAATGCTAGTGGAAGTGAATGGGGTCAGCTAGCCAGTATCTGGTTTGGTAAACTGGCAAGCTGAACCCATGTTTCCATTAGCATTGCTACAAAATGCTAACAAGCTTTCAGTGGATATTTTCATTAACCACTAACCAGTGCCGATTTAAAAATGATTTTCAACTATTTGACAAGAACCTTAGGATGTGCAATGTCGAACCCACGTATACAAATGAAATAAATAACTAAACCCTTCGTTTTCTCCAAGACTGTAGTTTGGCCAACTTTACAACTGGATGCTGCGATGTGAATGCCATCCATCTTAGTTTACCTTTGACAAGTTTCTTCAAATTCAATGGAGAAGTGCATTAAATCATTTGAATGCAAAAAAAAGTGTCCTCTGTTCTTTAATTCCAGCAGTGTCTATCGCAGAACACATTCCATTGTGGGCAGAGTGTATGCTTGGTTTCATTCCAGCCTAAACACCAGCTGATGATTTCACTAATTGGCTCACCTCTTCAACTAACTCACCTGGTGCAATGTATAGTTAAAATGAAAACTTGGCCCATGATGGAATGAGTTTGAGACCCCTGGTCTATCCCTTGCAATAAACAAACGTTTTTACATTAACCTTTTAGTACTTAAGTACATTTAAAAGTAGAACCTTTTTTACTTTTACTCAAGTGTGTTTTAACCAGATTCTCTGACTTTTACTTGACTACGATTTTGAGACGGTACCCATACTTTCACTTAACCTGTTCCACACAATGTGAAAATCCGCATAAAATATATACCTAGGTAAATGGAATATTGCTCCACTTCTACAAGGGCTATTTTCATATTCTTGGTATCTAGGTACATCTATGGACCTCAGGGAATGTATTCACAGTAGGGCTGGGCGATATGGCCTCTAAATGATATCGCGATATTTTGACATTTCCTCTAAAGTACTTAAAAATGCTTGATTTAACCCATTGATGCATACAGTCACGCCAATATGATGATTATAATAAGTCCCTGCAAAATATGTTTCCATTATTAAACCATGAAGATGCTTTAAAAAATTATTAAATGAAAATGTACTAAGAGTAGTCTACTGACACACTAATAAAATTTTTTATTTACATCTAAGACAATTTATATAAAAACGATTGGGTGCCTAAGACTTTTGCACAGTACTGTGTTTTCTATCCACTTTAGCCAAACACATATATATATAGGTTTTTTTCAATACAATTCATTGTTTTGTATTTTTAATCAAGTACTTTGGTGCACCACTTTCTGCCCGTCCAAAGTACAAGCTGTTTTTGCCCACACTCGCAATGCGCTTTGATTGACAGTCACCCACCTGCACTGGCAGATACGCTAGGATGGAGGAACCTTTTCAAAGCGTACACACACCCGCTCCGTCTCTGGGTCTGTGTGTGTGTGTGTGTGTGTGTGTGTGTGCGTACAGTATGTGTGTGTGCGTCTACGTGGCGTAAGTTCGGCGAGTGGGTGTGTGTGTGAGAGGGAGAGACGGGGAGAGAAGCAAGTCTCACCTCAGCCCCGGCTAGTCTCCTGAACAACAGCGTGAAACTGCCACTGCCCTGGCAGGAACAGCTGAAGGTGCCACTGCCCTGGCAGGAACAGCTGAAGGTGCCACTCTGCCCTGGCAGGAACAGCTGAAGGTGCCACTGCCCTGGCAGGAACAGCTGAAGGTGCCACTGCCCTGGCAGGAACAGCTGAAGGTGCCACTCTGCCCTGGCAGGAACAGCTGAAGGTGCCACTGCCCTGGCAGGAACGGCTGAAGGTGCCACTGCCCTGGCAGGAACAGCTGAAGGTGCCACTGCCCTGGCAGGAACAGCTGAAGGTGCCACTCTGCCCTGGCAGGAACAGCTGAAGGTGCCACTCTGCCCTGGCAGGAACGGCTGAAGGTGCCACTCTGCCCTGGCAGGAACAGCTGAAGGTGCCAACTCTGCTGTCGAAACCACTTCCGCATTATTTCCACTCGCTGCTTGGTTTTGCTCATACTTTCAACGTTATGCTAACTCCTCCAATCACAGTAGATTGTGGGCGGGCGGTGGGCGGTGGCAGATCAGATTTCTTACATCAAATCAAATCAAATCGAATGTATTTGTAAGGCCCGACAACACACGTTAATGTCCCCATGGGCCGGACACGTCTTCTTTAACCCTTGTGCATCCCTAGCACTGGTGGAGCTCATTAGGCTTAGGGGATGAAAGTATGGATCAAGTTCAAAGTCATATAATTTTAACTGTTTACTATTATTTTTAATCCCCATGATTAACATTAAGAGCCTCAATATATCGATGACAGATTACAAATAGTTCCGAATTTTAACCACTTATATTCGTGTTTGTTTGATAGTAAGTCCATTTTTATGGGGGGAAAATGCAGAAAAGCGCATATTTATCATATCTCTATATGCTTTAGAGCTCTCATAGCAGCATAGTCTCCGCCTCCTGCTGGCTTAGTAGACGGCAAAGTGGGCCATAGAACAATTGCGCCACCGTGTGTTGAGATTTGTTAACAGCATCAGAGCACTAGAGCTTGATGCATCACATTGTGAAAAAAGAATGCATTTGATAATTCTATCTAGAATTGAACGAATTAGTGCAGATTAAAAAATGCTTTTTAACATGGAAGTGGATGGGATGAAACTGGACGCCAGGCACAAATTAAGTACCCTAGTCAATAACTTTTTTTTTACAGCGTTTCAAATTATAATCTTTTGACATAATGAAAATATATGTAAAATGAAGATATGGTCCAAATTTCATGAAATAATAATCAACACAGACACCGCTGTGCTCACACACACACACACACACACACACACACACACACACACACACACACACACACACACACACACACACACACACACACACACACACACACACAAAATCAGGAAAGACAGAATCGGGACCAGGGACAAGTCAAGAAGAAACATCACAATAAATCAAGAACAAAACAAAAACACCATAAAGTCCAAAATAATTTGAATAAATAAAATAAATGCAACACTCCCAGACATACCCCACACGAAGGTAAGGAAAAACTCACTAAAACCTAGCAATAGGAAAAAATGCACCACAGGCAATGTGGAGGAGAGAAACCTTAGAAGGGCCGTTCAAGGGGGGATCTCCCTTCTTAGATGTCGGTGATAGTAGTGTTGCAGTAAAACAGGCGAACAGTTGGTAAGCAGTCACTCATATGTAATGAAACACAGATAAGTGCATGCAATAGCAACTGAACATTTTGAAAGATAAAAAATAGAGCTGATGGCAGATCTATTTGAGGCAAGGGGGGCGGCGCAGAGAGGGTCACATCCTCCCGGTCTTCATCACGGGACGCCCAACACTCTGGTCATCACTCCGAGACAGCCACTCACAGGGAGACAGGGGGACGGGGAGACGGGGAGACAGGGAGACAGGGAGACGGAACAGGCGTTAGACAGCTCACGTGATTGTGATGGGCGGACATAGCAATAGATACAAGTGGTAAGCATATTATGTGAATAGAATAGAAGTACTTAACCCAGCAATGAAACCACGTTGACAGACCACGGACAGAAGACGGTAAGAAGCTGATCCATGGCCTCGGTGGTGCACGTAGAACAGTCACTGCAATCTTGGCCAATACCCCTGCCCACTTTGACAACCTAGGATGGCTTAGAGGAGACGACAGAGGACAGCAACTTGCAATGGGCCTGGTCTACAAGATACACTATACAACTAAGGTACCCATGTACATGTCAAAATACTTCCCAAAGGTCAGTGAATACCACAACCACTACACCAGAGGAAGCTCAACAAATCATGTTAAACCCAGATTCGGCTCAAACAAGGGACTAAACACGTTTCGCAATTATGCCACATCAATGTGGAACGCCCTACCCAAAGCTGTAAAGGAATGTGAATCCCTACCCACATTCAAAACCGCTCTTAAAGAGCACCTACGGGAGGCTGCAATTCGAAACTGGCCACCGTAAATGCCCAAAACCCCCACCACCTCCTAATAGACAGTCTCCTCCCCACTGCATGTATATATTCCCTCCCCGCCGTATGTATATCTCTCTCCCACCCACCCACCCACCCCCTCCTAATGTACAGTCTCCACCCCACCGTATGTATATCTCACTCCCACCCACCCACCCCCTCCTAATGTACAGTCCCCTCCCCATCATATGTATATACTCTGTCAGGATCTAGGGG
>NW_028169789.1:0-7092 GCF_963971535.1 Notolepis coatsorum | reverse complement strand
TGTGTGTATGTGTATATGTGTGTGTGTGTGTATGTGTATATGTGTGCGTGTGTGTATATGTGTATATGTGTATGTGTGTGTGTGTGTGTGTGTGTGTGTGTGTGTGTGTGTATGTGTGTGTGTGTGTGTGTGTGTGTGTGTGTGTGTGTGTGTGTGTGTGTGTGTGTGTGTGTGTGTGTGTGTGTGTATGTGTGTGTGTGTGTGTGTGTGTGTGTGTGTGTGTGTGTGTGTGTGTGTGTGTGTGTGTGTGTGTGTGTGTGTGTGAGGGGCCCCTGAAGCCGCCTGCGGGGAGCAGAGGTACCAGAACAACCTCCCAGCTCTCTGAGATTGGTTACAGTTCCGCCGTGACGTCGCTCTTACAAGAGAACTGATTAACCACGAGCGTCTCGCTCACAGACAGCCAGCGTCTTCATTAACGCTGGACAGAGAAAGCAACCTCTTTTAAAACGTCCTTTTATCCCTTTTCACACACGTGGCTATAAGACCCTTTGAATCCTCAGAGCTCTCGGGGTAACGTGTGAGAAGAAGACGTCTCCCGCTTTTGACTGTTGTCTCGTTTGTTTGCTGAATGAGAATGGGTTTTTATTGTCACATCGTCGTCGCGTCCTCTTACAGCATAGAGGAGTGGAATTCCTCTGCTCTCGGCTCCTCTGCCTGGCAGCAGCATCAGCACTTTATATATATATATATATATTTATTCAAATTATTAATCCTCCACTGCTGTCTTTGTCCTGTGTCTGTTGAGTAGTACAAAAGAAGCAATGAAAATACAACATTTTAGGATTTAACCTACCTGGGGCCTCCGCCATTAAAAGAACACACCAAATTTTGGGGACATTAGATTATCGTCTTCTCCAGAGAGAGACAAGAAGATCGATACCAGTTTCCTCTCTGTGTGTGTTCATTAGAAAGCTATCTGGCTGCACGTTAGCCTAGCTTAGCACAATGAATGGAAGCGGACATGGCCGGTTAGCCTAGGCATTGTCCAACTAACACCTCTCTCGAAGGCTAACCCGTCATGTCCGCTTCCATTCATTGTGCTAAGCTAGGCTAACATGCAGCCAGATAGCTTTCTACTGAACGCACAGAGAGGAAACTGGTATCTATCTTCTTGTCTCTCTCTGGAGAAGACGGTAAGCTAATTTCCCAAAAATGTTGGCGTGTTCCTTTAACTAGCGGCAGCATCAGCATAAGTAGTACAAAAGAAGCAATGAAAATACAACATTTTAGGATTTAGCAGCATAGCAATGATTAACAAATAGCACTTATTTACAATTCAATAAACACAATGTAATTAAGCACAGTGTGGGAGGAGAATCGGTGAAGTAGCTCCAGACTTTGACACATCAAACACAGCATGGGTGCAGGGCTGAGTCCAAACGTTCCAACGTTCGAACCTTCGTTCGTTACGTTGGCATTCGAATTCTAAATCAACATTCGCATTTTTTATTATTTTTTATTATTATAATTTTTTTTACTCATTCTGTTTAAACCAATGGGGGTTTTCTTCACAGTTGCAGATCCAGATTAGGCTACTACACTGATATTATAGTAATAAAAAAAACTGATGAGTTAAAGAAAGTTGATTTAATTGATTTAGTTGGGGCTGGGGCTTCTCCCTGGGCTGGGTCTGGGGCTGGGAAGTTGATTTAATAAAAAAAAGAAAAAGACTAATTTAATCAGATTAATCACTTTATTCAAATTGAGGATTTAGTTTGAGGATATTTATAAAAAAATATATATATAATTTTTTTTTAGAAAAACCCTGATGAAGTTCGAATCCCAAAAACAGGATTCGGGGACAGCCCTTACATGGGTGTAGCGTGTGCAAATCGGTAGCATAAACAGTCATACTAATAGCACTGGATTTCCTCACAGGCTGGTAGCCGTTATTTCTTATTTGTTCTCGAGTCTGACCGTCTGGGGGGGATAACTGTCTGGGAGTCTGCTGGTCCGGGCCTTGAGGATGTGGTACCGTTTCCCAGACGGCAACATCTGAAACCCGTTTGTGGTTGGGGGTGACTGGGGTCCTTAAAAATCCTGCGGGCGTTGTTGACACACCGCCGTCCCGTTGTATTGGCTCTATCCTGGACGGAGGGGCGCTCATCACCACCACAGATGTTCTGTTCGCACACGGCCCTCCGCAGCGACTTGCGGTCGAGGGCAGAGTGGTTTCCATAGCAGGCGGTGATGCGTCCAGTGAGCCGAGTAACATCTGTGGCGTATTCTCAGCGTGACGTCTGTGGAGCGTGTGTGAAAATATCAGTACAGTATAGGGTCATAATACTATCCCAACATTAAGCCTTTAACTGCCACATGACAAAGGGGTTAACCCTTTCACAACCACACTACGTCTGTAGTGTGGTAGCGAAAGGGTTAACCTTCTGTAGTGTGGCAGTGAAAGGGTTAACCGCACTTGATAGTGATATTATATCGATATACGTTGATCACCTGTATCCTCCTGATATTTTTCTTTCTACCATTTCTATCCACATCTGTCTGTAACCCTTTTTACATAATAATAATAATAATAATAATAATAATAATAATCATAATCATAATCATAATCATAATAATAATAATAATCATAATCATAATAATAATAATAATAATAATAATAATAATAATAATAATAATAATAACTATCTATATCGTACCTTTCATACATGATTGCAGCTCAAAATGCTTCACAGCAAATAGCATGAAATAAAAAAATAGGCATAATATTTGCATACAGTTGACGGCAATGCATAAAGTACAGACAACAGAATAGGTATAAAAGACAATAAAAGTAGTGCAATGTGGAACGTGCAGACATGAGAATAGGCATACAAAAATAAGTACAATAAGTACAGTGTTGCTTGTGAACCCCCCCCCCCCCGAACAGCCAGTCCCCCAAACACCCCACACATCAATCCCCACCACATCCCCATCCAAGACACCCCCCCCCCCTCCCCTTTAAAGCATAAAGTCATGACCGAAAGAAAACACAAACACCCGTCCCATCGTCCCCCCAGAACTCTGTACATACATCTGATTAGCACTAGACTCAGTAGTACTAATTTATATATTTTATACCCAGTTTAATCACCAGCACATTATATATTACTATTGCACTTTACTGTTACATTTGCACTCTGGTTGGATGCCAACTTTCTTTTTCGTTGTACTGTACTTAATTTAATTTAAATCTAATGTAATGTAATCTAATCTAATCTTCAGTTAAATGTTAAGTGGTGCTCAACCAACAACCTCCTGCTCAACACCTCCAAAACCATGGATATTGCCATAGATAAAAATAAAAACACCCATACTCCCAATAACCATCTCAGACCAACCCACCATAACCCTAACTGAATCATTGAAGTTCCTCTGCACCCACATCAGCAATAAACTCAAACGGGACATTAACACCACTGCCATCATCAAAAAGGCCCAGCAGCGCCTGTACTTCCTCAGGCAACTGAGTAAGTACAGAGTCCAACAACGCCTGCTGGTCCAATTCTACACCGCCATAATTCAAAGCATCCTCACCTCATCCATCACAGTCTGGTACGGTTCCACTGACAAACACACCAAACACACAAACTCCAACGCATCACCAAGACAGCCTCCAAAATAATTGGCTACCCCCTCCCCTCTCTGGACTCCATCTACACCTCACGCACAGTCACCCGCTCTGGTAAAATAGTCAACGATCCCTCCCGCCCAGCACACCACATATTCCAGCGCATGCCCTCAGATCACTACAGGTCAATTCTAACCAGACACACACGCTTCACAAACAGTTTTTTCCCCCACAGCAGTCCGAACACTGAACGCCCTGGTCCGCCCCCCCCCCCCCTTGCACAGACGTCACTGACTGACACTGTTACATGTGACTGTCCTCCTGTATGTATTTATGTATATCTATGTATTTATTGTGGGGATTGGGAGATGGGAGGGGGGGCGTTTGATGTCTGATGTTTCATGTTGATGTCCCAGTGCTATTTTTTTATTTATTTTTTGTCTTTTTCGCCCTCCTTTTTCCTCCGATTTTCTCCCATGCCAATGTTAGTCGTTATGCCAATTCCCAATCCCCTTCCTGGTCGCTGCGCACTTACCCCCCACAGTCGGTCTGGGAGAGTGGAAGCTATCACATGCTTCCTCCGACTAGCCAATCAACCGCTTCTTTTCACCTGGCAGCGCGGACTCTCACTGAGAGGGTGTAATGTGTGGAAGGATCACACTACCCCCCATAGATCCTATCCGCGCTGAGCAGGCGCCCCGACCGAACTGTAGGAGTCACTGTTTACAATGACCCGGACCCACCCCCGCCAGCTTTCCCACCCTCTAATACTGCCAATTGTATTAGTGTGAACGGCCAGCCAAGCTGGTGAAAACGCCGGAGCTGTGAGCTGGATTAGAACAGGCGAATCCAGCGTCTCCGGCGTTGGTGACGAACGCAATCTCCGCTACGCCACCCGACCGCCTGATGTCCCAGTGCTTTTAACAAACTGTGCCGCAAACAATTACCACCAACCATTAAAGTATCTTGTATCTTGTAAATGAAAATCAACTGCTTGGAAAACCTGAATTTCCTCTAGTAATCAATACCAAGTAGCGTTCCACAGGATAGACATGGACCATGGACCGCCTCTGAAGAGAAATGGCCGTACGTAACATACTTCCACGTGCCGAACAAATGCAGAACAAACAAAATGTCTTAGCTTTGATTTCTGACACAAGTCCGTTGGAATAAATCCTCCATCCTCCATTTTATTAGCCTGGAAAACGTCAGCTCAGCGGTATCCGTGCGCCGCTGTCGGCAACGCGGTCGGCCCCACGCCGCAGTCTCGACCCGCTCTGCCGGGAATCCCGTTTCGACCGAATCTTCCGAATATACATCCAAGATGGCAGAGGCCCGGAGGGTAGGGGGGGGGCGGGGGTGGGGTGGGGGGGGGATTAGTGCAGAGCTCAGCTCTCTGTGTCAAGCCAGCTGGTAATGGAGCCACGGAGTGGGCACTGTGCCATGTGGTACTGATCTCCATGGTGATGGTGTTTGCAGTGGTGGCTGGGGGTCAGGGGGGTGGGGGTGGATAGGGGGGTACAGTATCGCAGCACTATGCAGGATTAGGTCTCCGGGGGCTGGGAGCGAGAGGATGAGCGTGCAGGGTCAGCGCCCAGATAATGGAGCTCATATGCTGGAGCTCATGATCCAGAGCAGGGATGGAGTGTGGGAGAGAGAGAGAGAGACGGAGAGAGAGAGATGGAGAGACGGAGAGAGAGAGGGATGGAGGAGAGGTGGAGAGAGAGAGAGATGGAGAGAGGAGAGATGGAGAGAGAGAGGCGGATAGAGATAGAGAGAGAGGGGTAGAGGAGAGGTGGAGAGAGATAGATGGATAGAGGAGAGGTGGAGAGGGAGAGAGAGAGAGAGAGAGCGAGAGGGATAGAGGAGAGGTGAGGTGGAGTGTGGGAGAGGGAGTGAGATAGAGAGAGAGATGGAGAGAGAGAGGGATAGAGCAGAGGTGGAGTGAGTGAGATGGAGAGAGAGAGAGAGAGTGCGAGAGGGAGAGAAAGAGAGAGAGAGCGAGAGGGATCGAGGAGAGTGGAGAGAGAGAGAGACAGGAACAGAGAGTGGAGATGGAGAGTGAAAGAGATGGATGGATGGAGGGGTAGAGGAGGAGTGGGTGTAGAGAGCGAGGGAGGATGTGAAGGAGGGGTTTAAGTGGGTGGGAGCCGTCTAGTCATTAGAGATGATATGAGATGAAACAAAGAGTTTTTTCCTCCTCTCTCTCTCTCTCTCTCTCTCTCTCTCTCTCTCTCTCTCTCTCTCAATATTACTCTATCTCTCTCCTCAAGCACCAGTAGATCAGGGAGGGAGGTTAGAACGTATTCCTTTCAGAAGTGGGTTTTCAGTCTCTTGAGGAAGACTCTCTCTCCTCCACTACTTCTACAGTAACAGCAGCTCACAGTTTTTTCTCTCTCTCTCTCTCTCTCTCTCTCTCTCTCTCTCTCTCTCTCTCTCTCTCTCTCTCTCTCTCTCTCTCTCTCTCTCTCTCTCTCTCTCTCTGTCTCTCTCTCTCCTCTCTCTCTCTCTCTCTCTCTCTCTCTATCCTCTCCCTCTCTCCTCTCTCTCCCCCTCCTCTCTCTCCTCTCTCCTCTCTCTCTCTCTCTCCCTGTCCCTCTCTATCGCTCTCTGTCTCTCTCTCCTCTCTCAATATTACTCTCTTGTTCTTTCCCAATTGCTCTTTTTCTCTGTATGTGTGTATGGATTTCCTCTGTATCAGTGTGTGTATGTGTGCGTGTGCACGTATCCTCTGCATGTGTATGTTAATGTGCGTGTGTCTGCCTGTGTGTGTGTGTGTTTCCTGTCTCAATGCTGTTGTGTGCGTGTGACGTGTGTGTATGTGTGTATGTGTGCATGTGTGTATGTGTGTATGTGTGTGTGTGTGTGTATGTGCGTGTGTGTGTGTGTGTGTGTGTGTGTGTGTGTGTGTGTGTGTGTGTGTGTGTGTGTGTGTGTGTGCCTCTGTGAATTGTTTGCTCTAAGCCGCACCAGACGTTCACTGTGAAATAAAGAGGAATGAAATAAATAAAAAGTGAAGGCCAGCAGCATTAAGGTCGTTGTGGATTATGCTGCGTAACTCTGCCGGGGGGGGGGGAGGGGGGGAGAGGGAGAGGGGGGGGGGCGGGGGAGAGGGAGAGAGAGAGATGCATAGAGACACACAGATGCTGAATATACCTCCATTGCGTACTGTAATTTCCGCCCCATTTTCCCCGGAGCTTGTGTGTGTGCCGCCGGTGGGTCGTCATAGCAACATCACTGGGCCACCTCCACACCCCCCCCCCCCCACACGCTCTCTCGCCTCACCCTGTCTGTGTGTTTTCCTTTTTTCCTTTTTTTCAGGGAGCGAAGCCGCGACCGCCACAAGTCGCGCAGCAAAGACAGCCGCTCAGAGAAGTCCGTCACCATCAACGCGCCGCCCGCGGAGCCGCTGCTGGGAGACTCGTCCGTACGGGGAGAGGAGGTCCAGGTAAGACCGGAGAGAGAGAGAGAGAGAGAGAGACCGCACACGGCCACCTGTGGGTCGGGACATGGGTCCGATATAC
>NW_028169790.1:0-1000 GCF_963971535.1 Notolepis coatsorum | reverse complement strand
AAGAGTGCAAAAAAAAAAAAAGAGATAAACATAGGCAAACGATAAAAATGTAAATAGATAAGAGTACTTTAAAGTATTTAAAAGCATCAGGACACAGTAACAAAACGATACAACAATAACACAATAGGGCTGTCCCCGACTAAGGATTTGGATGGTCGACTAGGATTGGCCAAAATTTGCCGTTAAAACTTAACAGGTTACCACCTGTTACTAGGAATGGGCATTAAAAAAAAAAAAAAAAAAAAAAATTAAAACTTAAACGTCAACTTTTTTTGGGAAAAAATTTGCCGTAAGGTCTGGATTCTTACATATCTCGATGTGATTTATCAAGAAATATCAACAGCTAGAATTTTGGGTCTCAATGAATCCAAAATGGCAATGTGGTTAGAAGTGGTGGAGAGAATAAAAGCCAGCATATAATGGTAGTGTCTGGTTAGGAACAAATTATAATGGTTGTATTATCCAATGGGGGGTCCGGGAGAGGGGGGTACGAGCTGGAGCATATGTGTATTTGTATATCCTATTGTGTGTTGTCATGTTTGTTTATGTGTTTGTTTAAACAAATAATAAAAAAATAAAATACAAAAAAAAAACGTCAACTTTGTCGACCTAAAATTTAAAAAAAAAAATCTTTCTATCATTCCATTTGGAATAATGTCTGAAGGAGTCGACTGAAGGCTTCTTGTTCTCTGCAAAAGCATGCAATTGGTCCACTGATGGATACATCTTGATATTTGTCTAGTCTAGTGTGTTCATTAGACGGCGTGAAATCCTCTTTCAGTGCCCTCTGTGCCTGTTTTCTTAGGCAGTTAGCCTCTGGTATGCGTGCCATTAGCGTTAGCCACGCTTCTAGGCCTCTCTTCTTTTGGATTTTTTATTTTTTTTTTGTATATTCGACTAAGAGGTTGGCCAGTCGACTACGGCCCCTTTCGACCGACTAATCGATTAATAGGGGGTCAGCCCTATAACACAATAAAACAATAAGATCATAAAATCAACA
>NW_028169791.1:0-11434 GCF_963971535.1 Notolepis coatsorum | reverse complement strand
TGGACAGAGAGCAACCACTGATGTCCCAGGCCAACGAGGAGGGAATATTAAAATGTGTGCAGCCATCTCAGAAAACGGCGTCCTCACCCATATGCCCTGCATTGGTGCATACAACACACAACATCTGCTGACTTTTTTAGACTCTTTACAGGGACATAATCCCTGAGAATGAGAGGGGTCTAAATGGCGACCATCTGACCAAGTACGTTGTTGTATGGGATAATGTGCGTTTTCACCACGCAATTCTGGTCACACAGTGGTTTGCAGCACATGAAAGGATGCTGGTGGAATATCTCCCTCCCTACTCCCCATTCCTGAATCCAATAGCCAGACAGACAGGAACGTCTGGATGTGAATGAATGATTTACAGTACTGTGTATGTTGAATGTTCCAATTCAGTTCCAATATGTGCAATATTGTTTACAGTTGTGCACAGCTCTACCCAAAGGCCAAAGGGTGTTTCTTATGTTTGTTGTAAATTAGTTTGTATTTTTCTTTTGCACAATGCTGTGAACAAATTAAAATTGCAAAGAGCATATGCAGTAAAAATGTGAAACATACATGTCTTGTACTCATTTACCTCACTAAATACAGCAATGTGTAACTGTAGATTTCAAATGGCTGTGCAAATAGTGTATAGTGCTGTCTTTGTGAGGTTTTGTCCGCTGCTCACCAACTTTCTCTGTCTTCTTTAAGCCTACTGTTAGGAATTCCCTACTCACTCTCTCTAGACCCCACCCTCTCGTTCTTTACTCTCGTTTACTCTCAGTGGCCACACCTGGACTATTATCAATTACCTCTCGCACCTGTGGTGGCAGGCTAATTAGTTCCCCTGTGGGCTTTAAATACCAGGGCTCTTCCCCTCGTTTCGGCGTGGGGTCGTGTTGTAAACATGCCGTATCATATTCTCAAACATCTAGACTCTTTCGGGAGGTCCTCTGTTCTGCCTATGCTGTATTGATTCTCCGGCGTAGAGATGTATGCTCCAGCCTTCGCCTGCTGTCGCCGTTGCCTGAGAGTGGGACTGGTCTGCGCTCCCTAGACTTCCACGGGAGGCATCCCAGTCATCCACTTCAGACCCCCCGCGCAGCTGTCGTCCTGACGCACATCCAGACCAGCGCCCGGCGTGAGACGAGGTGCAAGCTTTGGCCACCCGTCGCCGTTTGCCTGGAGGGAGACATTGTACTGCGCTCTCTAATCCTCTACGGGAGGTATTCCAGTGTTCCACTCCAGACCAGCGCGCCAGATGCGCTCAAGCCTTCGCCACCTGTCGCCGTTTGCCTGGAGGGAGACACTGTACTGCGCTCTCTAATCCTCTACGGGAGGTATTCCAGTGTTCCACTTCAGACCTTCGAGCTTGGCACGCTCTCCCGACCAGCGCGCAGACGCGCATCTCCTAGACCTTCGAGCTTGGCACGCTCTCCCGACCAGCGCGCAGACGCGCATCTCCTAGACCTTCGGGCTTGGCACGCTCTCCAGTCACCAGCGCGCAACGCGCATCTGCAAGGGCTTGGCACGCTCTCCAGTCACCAGCGCGCAACGCGCATCTTCAAGGGCTTGGCACGCTCTCCAGTCTCCAACGCGCATTTTCCAAAGATCCTCGTGCTTGGCACACTCCTCCTCGCAGACGCACCCCGATGCGTCTCTCGGTTCCGACGCGCACACCAAGGTGTGGCGCGCCACTCTGTTCCAGCACTCTGTTCCTCGGCTCCGACAGCGGCTACCCGGTGGACGACACCCTCGCCACCGCCACTGTTCCAGCACTCTGTTCCTCGGCTCCGACAGCGGCTACCCGGTGGACGACACCCTCGCCACCGCCGCTGTTCCAGCACTCTGTTCCTCGGCTCCGACAGCGGCTACCCGGTGGACGACACCCTCGCCACCGCCACTGTTCCAGCACTCTGTTCCTCGGCTCCGACAGTCGGCTACCCGGTGGACGACACCCTCGCCACCGCCACTGTTCCAGCACTCTGTTCCTCGGCTCGGACAGCCAGCCACCCGGTGGCGATGCCCTCGCCCCGCTGCTGTCCCTGTACCATTACGCATACGCCTGGGTGAGTTTTGATTGTGATGTCACTCACCCAGCGTAATGCCTCTTGCCCCCGTTCCCGCTGCTGTTTCCTGTACCATTACGCATACGCCTGGGTGAGTTTTGATTGTGATGTCACTCACCCAGCGTAATGCCTCTTGCCCCCGTTCCCGCTGCTGTTTCCTGTACCATTACGCATACGCCTGGGTGAGTTTTGATTGTGATGTCACTCACCCAGCGTAATGCCTCTTGCCCCCGTTCCCGCTGCTGTTCCTGTACCATTACGCATACGCCTGGGTGAGTTTTGATTGTGATGTCACTCACCCAGCGTATTGCCTCCGTTAGTTCTCACTTAGTTAGTAGTTTGGACATTTCATCTCCCACTCTGTTTTTGTTCTCACTTAGATAGTATTTTTGGACATTACATCTCCCCCTGTGTGTTTGTCACACGAAGATATTATTACCTTGTTTTCTTTGTTTATTTGGACTGTTCTGCATCTGCTCTGTTTGTTCCCTTTTGAATATTAACCCTCTCCTCTGTTCTGCAGAGCGGCCCAGATGTTTTCCCACCAGTCCCCAGTTTCCTCCCTGTCCCCAGCCCGCCTCCGCGGGTCTCTGTCCCCAGTTCCTCCCTGTTCCCCAGCCCGCCTCCGCGGGCCTCAGTCCCCTCTGTCCCTAGTCCTCCCCTTTCTAGTTCCACCTAGTTCCTGGTCCCAAGTTCTCCCCTTCTAGTTCCACCTAGTTCCTTGTCCCTAGTTCTCCTAGTCCCCAGTTCTCCTGTTCCCTAGCTCTCCTTGTCCCGACTTCTCCTAGTCTCTAGTTCCTCTGTTCCTTTAACCTTCCCCTAGTGTTCCTTTAACCTTCCCCTAGCGTTCCTTTAATGTTTCCCCTAGCGTTCATTAACCTTCCCTTAGTGTTCCCTTTTCCTGCCCGCCTCTTAAAGGCACCTAGTTTTTCCCCTCTTGTTATATTCCTGTATTTGTGTTCTCCCTTAAAGGGACAGTGCCCTTTTTCCCTGTCTCTCAATAAATATCTGTTTCTTGGCAAACCATCATACCTGTCTTGTGTTGTGCGATTGGGGTCGGTTACAAACCATAACAGTCTTGAGCATTTTCAGAAAGTGTCACCAAGATCTGACTTTTTTTGCATTGGAAAACACTTAGAGTGAACTGTCATAACGAAAACATGGCAAGGCCATTTGACTATCTTGTTCATAAACAATGGTGTCAGGACTTTTCATTTTGATGACAGTGACACTTTCATTGACATGAATACTTGCTTTTGAGGAATGAATTATCCATTTTGAGCAAGTGACACGCTTCTGCAGGTTATCACCTAGGTTTTGCAGTTTGTACTAATTGTTTTGAGAAATGCACTAACAGTTATGAGAACTTTAATTCTGATCAGAGAAATACACCAAAGCAATTGAGAAAAACTGTAATACAAATCTATACAATCACCTGTTGTTGAATAAATACCATTACTTTCTAGTTATGACTAAAAAACAGTATATATAAAACAGTATTTGTTAAAAAAAAAAAAAAAAATATATTTATAAAAAATTTATATAATATCGTTTTTTTTTTTTTTATGTATGCACTGGTATCGGATAAGTATCGGTATCGGCCGATACCCAAAGCTTAGGTATCGGATCGGAAAGGGAAAAATGGTATCGGAACATCTCTAATATTTATTGATGAAGGATTGCACTACAACTCGTACACCTTACTGTAAATTGTACCTAAATTGTACCTCATCCCATTTCTGCATTTCTGCTTTGCACTATATAATATTGTACATTAGTACACTGCATAGTATTGTATATTATATGGTAACTCAGTTACGTCTATTCTGCATCGAACATTGTACATATGTCTATACTGAACACTGTGACCTCATTTTCTACTTCTAATTTACATGCTATACTATGTTATTTGATACTATCTTGTCTAGCACAGTCTCTGGAGCGTAACAGTAAGAAGCATTTTGTATGAAAGTATTCTGTACTTCTGTATGACAACTATTAAAGAAACTTGAAACTTGAGTATCTCTCAGTACCTCTCAGTACCTCTCAGAACCTCTCAGAACCTCTCAGAACCTCTCAGTATCTCTCAGAACCTCTCAGAACCTCTCAGAACCTCTCAGTATCTCTCAGAACCTCTCAGTATCTCTCAGAACCTCTCAGAACCTCTCAGAACCTCTCAGTATCTCTCAGTATCTCTCAGTGTCTCTCAGAACCTCTCAGTATCTCTCAGAACCTCTCAGAACCTCTGAGAACCTCTCAGAACCTCAGAACCTCTCAGTATCTCTCAGAACCTCTCAGTATCTCTCAGAACCCCTCAGTATCTCTCAGTACCTCTCAGTACCTCTCAGTATCTCTCAGAACCTCTCAGTATCTCTCAGTACCTCTCAGAACCTCTCAGTATCTCTCAGTACCTCTCAGTACCTCTCAGTATCTCTCAGAACCTCTCAGTATCTCTCAGTACCTCTCAGAACCTCTCAGTATCTCTCAGTACCTCTCAGTATCTCTCAGTATCTCTCAGAACCTCTCAGTATCTCTCAGTACCTCTCAGAACCTCTCAGTATCTCTCAGTACCTCTCAGAACCTCTCAGTACCTCTCAGAACCTCTCAGTATCTCTCAGAACCTCTCAGAACCTCTCAGTATCTCTCAGTACCTCTCAGAACCTCTCAGTATCTCTCAGAACCTCTCAGAACCTCTCAGTACCTCTCAGTATCTCTCAGTACGGCTCCAGAACCTCTCTAGCTCCTGGCTGAATCAGAACCTCCTCTGTTCTCTTGAAGCTGCTTGGTATTCAAGAGGCACAGAGGAGACTTCTGGTGCAGCGTGGGAACGCACGCGTCGGCACGGCGACCGGGAGACGGGCTGGCGGGCGGAGCATCGAAGATAATTGATAGAGAGAGAGATGGAAAAAGAGAAAGAGAGAGGTGAGAAAAGAGAGAGAGAGAGAGAGAGGTGAGAAAAGAGAGATAATGTGATTGTGAAAGAGAGAGAGAGAGAGAGAGAGAGAGAGAGAGAGAGAGAGAGAGAGAGAGAGAGAGAGAGAGAGAGAGAGAGAGGTGAGAAAAGAGAGAATGTGAGAGAGAGAGAGAGAGAGAGAGAGAGAGAGAGAGAGAGAGAGAGGTGACAAAGTGAGAAGCTATATCGCTAGAGGGAAGGACACTAGAGCGATAAGGCAGGACATTAAAATATATATATACACACACACATAAACACATATACACATACATACACGCACATATACACGGCTGTAAACTGGCCATCATTACACTCAATGAGAAATTCATTGGTTTACGCTCATTTACAAAACCTTCATTGATCTGACCCTCCTTATCTGATACAGCTGTTAAACTTGTCATCTACCGTCTATTACAAATAATACGTCTCCAGGACGCATGGCGCTGCCCGTCTATTACAGATAATACGTCTCCAGGACACATGGCGCTGCCCGTCTATTACAAATAATACGTCTCCAGGACGCATGGCGCTGCCCGTCTATTACAGATAATACGTCTCCAGGACGCATGGCGCTGCCCGTCTATTACAGATAATACGTCTCCAGGACGCATGGCGCTGCCCGTCTATTACAGATAATACGTCTCCAGGAGGCATGGCGCTGCCCGTCTATTACAGATAATACGTCTCCAGGAGGCATGGCGCTGCCCGTCTATTACAGATAATACGTCTCCAGGACGCATGGCTCCCTGCTGCCTGCAGGGGGACGAACGCAGTGGTTTCTGACCATTAATTATAATGAACAGTGACGTGAAGAAGACCAATTATCCACCGCTCTGTTTTAATCCCCATCTTTGGAATCTGTACTGCAGTGTGTGTGTGTGTGTGTGTGTGTGTGTGTGTGTGTGTGTGTGTGTGTGTGTGTGTGTGTGTCTGTGTGTGTGTGTGTGTGTGTGCGTGTGTGTGTGTGTGTGTGTGTGTCTGTGTGTGTCTGTGCGTGTGTGTCTGTGTGTGTCTGTGTGTGTGTCTGTGTGTGTGTCTGTGTGTCTGTGTGTGTGTGCGTGTGTGTGTGTGTGCATGTGTGTGTGCATGTGCATGTGCGTGTGTGTGCGTGTGTGTCCGTGTGTGTGCATGTGCGTGTGTGTCTGTGTCTGTCTGTGTGTGTGTGTGTGTCTGTGTGTGTGCGTGTGTGTCTGTGTGTGTCTGTGCGTGTGTCTGTGTGTGTGTGTGCATGTGCGTGTGTGTGTGTATGTGTCTGTGTGTCTGTGCACCAATTATGCCAGATCAGTCTAAGACCAGCCCCCTATACAGCAGCTCTAGTCAGTCACCAGGCTGGGAGCGGCATGAGGAGGGTTGGGAAACAGCTTGCTCATTAACCAGAGACACACACACACACACACACACACAGACACACACACACGGACACACACACGGACACACACAGACGGACACAGACACGGACACACACAGACGGACACACACACACAGAGACACATTCCACTTGAATGCACTCAGCAGTCTAGTCTTGTGGTTTGCTGCTTCCTTTCTGTCTCTCTCACCTTCACACACACACACAGACACAGAGACACACACACAGACACACACACAGACACACACGCACAGACACACACAGACACACACACACAGACACACAGACACACACACAGACACATACACACACACACAGACACACACACAAGATACGTGACAGAACTTGCACCAATTATGCCAGACCAGTCTGTCACGTATCTTGCACTGGACCAATAGCAGCTCTCTTTGTTGCCAAGTTACAGACAACAAGAAATTTGTGTAAACAGTAAGGTGACGTTAGCATGGACTCAAGGTATGGCTGAAATCAACGCAGCAGTGCTCACATATGTAGACGCGGACTGGTTTTGTTGTTTTGATCATGGACTCTTGCTCTGATAACTATTTGTTCTGATTTGTGATTTTAATTCTGTATTTTACTGCTGATTTTATTATATCATTTAGAAAAGCCTCAATGGACTGGTGTCAAAACCTAGCACTCGTGCTATAAACACGCAAAACAGCGCATCTGGTCTGTCCACTGTGGCTGGTCCAATGTGGCTGTGGTGTCCATTTTAAATAAACATTTTCATTCATTCATTCATTCATGTCATCCACGGAGTACATCTCGACGAAAATGAGGCGGTTTCGGTTGTTTAATCCAAGGGCACCATGCAGACAGACAGGGTTATAGAATGTTCGGAATGTGCGACAGGCGAGAGGAAGGTCACTCCTCGTGCTCCACGGGGACGTCCTCCTGGCGGGTGGTGTCTCTCGTGAGACAGCGTAGACCAGTGGTCACCAACCCGTCAATCTTGATCGACTGGTCGATCTTTGAGACTGTCCCTGTAGATATTTCCATGAAAATTAAAAATTAAATAAATAAATAAATAAATAAAAAAAATATTTTACATCTTACCCTGAGAGTCCACATTACAGTTCTACTTTTGTTTTGATGAAAAAACTGATGCTGCACTTAGCACTGACTGCACTTAGCACTGACTGAGAAAGTACACATTACAGTTCTACTTTATAAAATGCTAATTGTAAATATGTTTGTCAATGTTAATAATATGAGAAAGTCCACATTACAGTTCTACTTTTGTTTTGATCTGAAAAGTGATGCTGCATAAGATGACTGCACTTAGCACTGACTGAGAAAGTACATAATAGTTCTACTTTGACGTTTTAATGTTGGACCAAAGCATTGCATGTAATTAGAATACAGGCAAATCAAAGTAATTTCGTTTAAAGTACAATCTTGGCTGTCTTTTTCTCTCAACGCTTCAATAGGTAGATCTTGCCTTCACCAAAAAGAAAGTGATCTTGGGCATAAAAAGGTTGGTGACCACTGGCGTAGACCGAGCGACAGATGATCCCAGGTAGGTGGAGCAACACTCGGACAGGGAGTGGCACGAGACGCAGGGCTCATATCAGAGCTGCTGGTGGTGACCTGACGAGTCTCAGGTGTGCAGATGGGACCTGGCTGACAGCGTGTGGAAACAGCGACAGGAAGCTGCCCGTATAAGGGCGTGGAAGCAGCAGGTGAGAGAGAGACAGGCCCTGGCTGTGATTGTAACAACAGCATTGCACACGCTGTGAAAACGTCTCGAATGTTTCAAAATGTTGTTAAAAAAATCTATACAGTAGCTCTAGTCCAGCTAGTCGGTCAGGCTGACCTCAGATCAGCTCTCTGACGGCGGAGCTCACAGTGACTCGCTTCTTCTGTTGACTGAGAAAATTACATCTTTTTCTTTTTTTTGCTAACTGCCTGGTTTCCAGTCCGGCAGGTGAAGAAGAAGTATATTATTTAACTGCAGGGGATGATGATTATATTGTCACTCATCATCCTCCCTGACAAAAGCAAAGCAGCACTTCTGCGACGCGACCCGAGCGTGGGGGGGGAGGGGGGGGGGGGGCTTTCCAGGTCCCGCCCTGAGAACATAACACTCAACCTCCGGTTTTGTTTATGAAAATGAACTGGCTTTTATTCAGAGCTGCTGAGCCTGGAGGTCAGGAGAGTGTCTTGTCTCTCTCTCTCTGTGTCTCATTATGCACCATTTAAAGACACAGCAGCACGACAAACCTTAACACCGGCATGTGCTGACAGAGAGAGGACATGTGTTGTGTTCATTCACAGTTAAAGACAGTAGAGGTTGAGTACTGTATTATCTAAAGATGGTAAGTTAGAGTGTTGTGTTCATTCACAGTTAAAGACAGTAGAGGTTGAGTACTGTATTATCTAAAGATGGTAAGTTAGAGTGTTGTGTTCACTCATAGTTAAAGACAGTAGAGGTTGAGTACTGTATTATCTAAAGATGGTAAGTTAGAGTGTTGTGTTCATTCACAGTTAAAGACAGTAGAGGTTGAGTACTGTATTATCTAAAGATGGTGAGTTAGAGTGTTGTGTTCACTCATAGTTAAAGACAGTAGAGGTTGAGTACTTTATTATCTAAAGATGGTGAGTTAGAGTGTTGTGTTCACTCATAGTTAAAGACAGTAGAGGTTGAGTACTTTATTATCTAAAGATGGTGAGTTAGAGTGTTGTGTTCATTCATAGTTAAAGACAGTAGAGGTTGAGTACTTTATTATCTAAAGATGGTGAGTTAGAGTGTTGTGTTCATTCATAGTTAAAGACAGTAGAGGTTGAGTACTTTATTATCTAAAGATGGTGAGTTAGAGTGTTGTGTTCACTCATAGTTAAAGACAGTAGAGGTTGAGCACTTTATTATCTAAAGATGGTGAGTTAGAGTGTTGTGTTCATTCACAGTTAAAGACAGTAGAGGTTGAGTACTTTATTATCTAAAGATGGTAAGTTAGAGTGTTGTGTTCATTCATAGTTAAAGACAGTAGAGGTTGAGTACTTTATTATCTAAAGATGGTAAGTTAGAGTGTTGTGTTCATTCATAGTTAAAGACAGTAGAGGTTGAGTACTTTATTATCTAAAGATGGTGAGTTAGAGTGTTGTGTTCATTCATAGTTAAAGACAGTAGAGGTTGAGTACTTTATTATCTAAAGATGGTAAGTTAGAGTGTTGTGCTCATTCATAGTTAAAGACAGTAGAGGTTGAGTACTTTATTATCTAAAGATGGTAAGTTAAGAGTGTTGTGTTCATTCATAGTTAAAGACAATAGAGGTTGAGCACTTTATTATCTAAAGATAGTAAGTTAGAGTGTTGTGTTCATTCATAGTTAAAGACAGTAGAGGTTGAGTACTTTATTATCTAAAGATGGTGAGTTAGAGTGTTGTGTTCATTCATAGTTAAAGACAGTAGAGGTTGAGTACTTTATTATCTAAAGATGGTGAGTTAGAGTGTTGTGTTCATTCATAGTTAAAGACAGTAGAGGTTGAGTACTTTATTATCACAGGTTACATATGAAGAAAGAACGTTACTTATGGATGATATGAAGAAAGAACGTTACTTATGGATGATATGAAGAAATAACGTTACTTATGGACGATATGAAGAACAAACGTAGGAACGTTTCATTAAAAGAGGAACACAGCAGCCATGATCGGGCTAACCATGAAGGCTCCATGAAGATTCACCAAACTAAAATGTTCCATAGTTCTGAGTTCGGGAGGAACATTCTTGTTTGCTTGCTTGCGGACGCTTCATTGAATTATGACGCCTAATCACACACACGCTTGACATCAATCAAAAGGACATCTGTATTTTAAATCCCAGAGGAGGAGACGTTTTAGTCAGATACTAAATGCGCGTTTGCAGGAGTGCACATCGTCGGGTTGGTTACCATAGAAACCGTAGAAACCATTCCCTTTTGTAAATAAAAATAGCTTTAAAACAGAACGTGGGGGGCGATGTCTCACGATGTGCCCGCTTACATAACCAGAGGACCTGTGCCTCTGAGGAGGCGGGGCTCCGAGGGGAGGACCTGTGCCTCTGAGGAGGCGGGGCTCCGAGGGGAGGACCTGTGCCTCTGAGGAGGCGGGGCTCAGATGGGAGGACCTGTGCCTCTGAGGAGGCGGGGCTCCGAGGGAGGACCTGTGCCTCTGAGGGGGCGGGGCTCAGATGGGAGGACCTGTGCCTCTGAGGAGGCGGGGCTCCGAGGGGAGGACCTGTGCCTCTGAGGAGGCGGGGCTCCGAGGGGAGGACCTGTGCCTCTGAGGAGGCGGGGCTCCGAGGGGAGGACCTGTGCTTCTGAGGAGGCGGGGCTCCGAGGGGAGGACCTGTGCCTCTGAGGAGGCGGGGCTCCGAGGTGTGCCTCTGAGGAGGCGGGCTCCGAGGGGCAGAATTAGCTAAACAAAATAAGCCAATGATTGTAGATTTCCTTGCAGGCTCGCTGGACAGCTAATCAATAGGTCATGGAATCCATTTCCTTAGTCGTCCATCTAAGAACTGTTGCTGCTGTCTCTCTCTCCCTCTCTCTCTCTCTCTCTCTCTCTCTTCTAGCGCTCTCTCTCTGTCTCTCTCTCTCTCTCTCTCTTCTCTAGCACTGTCTCTCTCTCTCTCTTCTCTCTCTCTCTTCTCTCTCTCTCTCTTCTCTAGCGCTCTCTCTCTTCTCTGCGCTCTCTCTCGCTCTTTCTCTAGCGCTCTCTCTCTCGCTCTCTCTCTCTCTCTAGCGCTCTCTCTCTCTCTCTCTCTCTCTTTCTAGCGCTCTCTCTCTCTCGCTCTTTCTCTAGCGCTCTCTCTCTCTAGCGCTCTCTCTCTCTCTCTCTCTCTCTTCTCTCTCTCTCCTCTCTCTCTCTCTCTCTCTCTCTCACCCACCCACACATACACTCATGCACACAGAGGGCAGGAATAGCATCCACACAATAGCTTTGGTATCATTTGCATATTGATTTGTGTTCCACTACTTTTCATTTGATAAGAGGACATTCAAGCTCTTCCTGAACATTTTAAATCGAGCGAGGAGAGATTTAGTTTATCTCTCAAATCATA